>NC_090827.1:65334842-65637873 GCF_028021215.1 Eschrichtius robustus | reverse complement strand
CTTGGAACTTCTGGAAAGAATTCCGACTTCTACAGAATGAGAAGAAATTGTCACAAGGCTATACATTTTAGAAAAACATTACCTAATTATACATGAACATTTCAAATTCTGCAATTTTTCTTAAAGAAGATATACATTACATAGACAACTATTTATCAGACTTTCATTTTATTACCTCTGAAAGTTAAACTCAAAGCTTCTCCTTGAGCTTTATTATAATACTGTAAAAAATACTTTTGAAAGATTAAGCTTAATAGATTTCTGCTGGACCCAAGATGTTCTCAGCTAACTTCCAATATTTGTGTTTTGGGGCCATATGTGTGTTTAGTTTCCAAGCTCTCTTTTTTAGGAGACAAGTTAATCAATTCTCTAACTTCCCAGGATCAGCATTGTTAAATATATCTGAGAAAGTCCATAAAATACTACATTACATTAATTTGTTTGTACTTGTACTTTTCAAAGCATTTTTACATTTTCCTAAAGAATACACTCTACTTACTATTTTCATTTTGCAAAACAGGAACTGAGACACAGAGATCCAGCAACTTATCCAAGGCTACAACTTTGGTTACTGCTGGGACACAGGTCTTCTAGTTTCTAAGTCTTGGTTTCTTTCCACTACCACCTACAGTCTTTCCTAGAGTGCATTCCATGCATATTCTCTTTATACTGTATGTATTTAAATGATTTATCTTACCCTATGGAACACAACTTTTGGTTTTTAAATTTTATATATACAACCTCTCACTTTTTAAAGCATAGTTCTAAAACTCTACGTGGAAAAGGAATGATTTCAGGTTCCTCAGTGTTCTGTGGTATTTATTAATTTTAAAAGACTACTTTTGTTTCATGCTCACTTTCAAGACACTGAGTTAGTTTACAGAGTTAAAGACAGTTCCTGTCTTTAACTGTCTTTAAATACCCTGTTCCTGCCCTTTGCTGAGTTCTGTGCTAATCTTGGGGATGTGATTATATCTACAGAAGACACATTTCCCGTATTCAAGGAATTACCAGTCTTTTGCAGAGAGAAGTAATATTTTAAAAATATACAAATTAATTTCCAAGCTCTCTTGGGAATCACAGAAGTGTCTCAGGATATGAATCTGAGGAGACCTTTCCATGGGAATGAGGAATGTCTTAACAGTAATTTGCTTAGACAGGCAACTGAAGAGCTTGTGATCACCAGCAGATGCCTGCATGGACCAGTCCCCCACCCTGGTCCAGCAACACTGTATATGACCTAAGTCCCCTAACATCACAGAGTGGGGATGAGGGTGGGGGATAGATCCAGAAATGATGGAGTTTAAGTTTCTAACATTTAGCTTAATGAGAGCTCAAAATCAAAATTAAATTTTCTGAAAATAAAAATTTTTTACATACCTACATCTCTTCAACAAAATGTTTCCTTCAGGCAATCTTGTCTCTGCTATCTAAGCCCAGTGCATTGGATTCAGAGTCTACTCTATTCTATCTGCATGACTAGCAGAACCGAATGATGAGCATTACTCACAGAGACTTCAAGTTCTTATCTTCAATCTATTTTTCTTCCTTCTGACTTCGGCCAAAACTGTGATGCAATTTTCTCCTCTTTGAACAGATTATAATATACCTGCTCTAGTACTCTAGAACAATTTGGCAGAAAAAGTACCAAGGGAAGACTTATTGGTAACTTGTCTGCTTTATCTGTCAGCTTTAGAATCTCATTTCACAACTTACACAGTCTGGTAAAATATGACAACTTTAAAGTTAATTTATAGAAGGCTAACAGTTGTCTTCGAATTATAACGAGCTTTGTTTAATCTCAGACCCCAAACATTTATCACCCAGATAAATATCTGTGTTGTAAATGAGATGGTGTCTTTATGCCTGATACAAGTATACTACTGGGGCCTGTCATCTTTCTCTTCCTTCTATCCCCTTCATGTCCTTGGCCAATCCTATCCTATGTGCCTAGGAAGTGTTATGGGAGTAAAAGAAAAAATATCAGACTTCTTTTCACCGGAGCCAAATCACGCTTGTGCCTCACATATTGTGATTTCTGTGTGCACACCACTCTTACATTCTGAATTCAGATTTGAGAGAGTATTGCATCAGAAACAGCCGGGCACTATGGATTACTAGATCAGTAGCACAGTGTAGATTTTTATCACATGCATGCTTAATTAGTTCAAACAATTCTACTAAGATCTCTTTTTTAAAAAAGTAAGAAATACTACTATATTTAGATTATCATGTAATTCTTGTTTCATAATTGTTTCCATACAAACCAAAGGAAGATAAGCTTTAGTGCTGATTGTGTGGAGATTTGTTTATTATCAAGTAAATAAGAGACTTAAAAATGAAAAGTGGTTTCATTTTAAGGGTAAAATAAAGATTTCTCTGTAGATGAGAAGATTGTTAAAATGATAAACTGTAACAAGGAAAGAAAAATTGTATTTCTTGCCTCTAAGATAAGGTAATGAAGTATCTAGCTTCAAGAACCTTTCATTTAATTTCAACTTCTGATGCAAAATGTTATCAGCTTGTCTTTTTATTGTGTCTGCATTGTTAGAAGCAAACTGAAATTTGAACAATACATCTGTTTTCAAACCATCATTAGTTGACCTGAAAAACAAAAACACCAGAATAAATGAGTGAGGACCTAGCCATAGTAATTATTACTTTTATAACTTATTATTTAAGTATTAGTTATATTTCAAGAAAATACAACAAATATTTTATACCTTTATTGTCATGGATTTTTTTCCCTTTCTTTATCATATCGCTGTTAATACCTGAATTATTTCCTGCTTGTAAAACTTGATCATATTTAGGAAGGGGAGAGTATCTGAGGATTCTAGAATTTTTTTTTCTGAAAAAATAAATCAAAAGCACATGTTAAATTCATCAACTTTGTATTTTTTTTTCTTGATTTTAAAAAATCCATAATATCTGTTCATTGTTTAAAATGTAAGTAAAATTGAGAAGAGTTTTCAATGATTGTAAGAATCTTTAACTGAAATGCAAAAAACTTTAAAAGGACAGCCAGTAGAATATATTTCATCACTACCCAAGTTACGACACTCTCTCCCTACAGGTACTGTGTACAGGAGAAATAATAATTAAATGTAATAATATTAAATTATTTTTGCTCTTGGTATAGCTAAGATTTTTAGATCCTATCAAAATGCAAATAATTGAAGAATAACTAAATAATACAAAGTTGCCTTTTCATCAAAGTAAGTAGCTGTAATTACGTAAGGTTGAAAGCATGTGACTTGATGTAATGACGATTTAAACTGGATCTTTGAAATATCTATCTGAGAAAAGAAAAAAAATCAACAGTATAGAATTTTGTTAAATATGAATTTCACAATTTCTATATATCACAAAAATACCTCTATAAAATGTGCAGTGATTCAAATAGCATTTACTTCTAAGTTTGTTTATAACTATCCCCAGAAGGCTCATTTAGGCATAATCTGTTGTCATAAAGGTCATCCCTGTAACTGAATGTTGATATTTGAGTAACTTTTCACCCGGTCAAAGATGAATGATATAAAGAGTTGAATTAAGCTCGATATTTCAACAGCCAGTACAGAGACTGAGTTTCTTTGAACACTTGATATGTACAGACTTATCAACGACTATCATTCAAGCTCAGTTATCATTCTCATGGATGTGATTAAAAGATAAGTTTCAAGGCTTTAGTGAAATTTTTCAGGCTGTGTTTTGATGCTGTGGTAAATGGGGAAGAGGAGGAGAATGAATATTTTAGGGGCACTTTTAAAAAATGAATATACTCATCAAGAAAAATGCATTAAATCTTTACTTAGAATAAGATAAGACAATATATGCCCTTCTTCATGTTGTCTCCATTTATACTCTAGAGGACAGAACCAGTACTAATGAACTGGCCATTTATTTGCTGGTCATCTCCTTGATAAGTATTTTATGGTCCTACCATGTGGTAGATACTGTGACAGGCACAAGAATAAGTAGACTTATCCCCTCAAAAATCCAGAGGGGCGTAGACATATAAAATAATAATGCTGTAACAAAGTGGTAAGTGCTCCAGCAGAGGTGTATGAAAAGTTCTCAGAACAAGAAAGAGATGCTAACATTACTTAGACATTATTTTTCATACTTTTTATTCACAACATAAACTATTCCTCAGAATAACTCAGGAAGGTAGATGAAATTGTCCCTATTTTGTAGTTGAAATTTTGAGGGGTCAAATAGCTTTCCCAAAGTTGCTAAGCTGACAAAGGGTAAAATTGGGATATGATCTAGATGTTCTGACTTAAAAGACTTGACTCTCAAAAGACTTGACTCTCTCTAATTCAATATATTACTTCCTGTAACAAAAAATTTTATATCCTGCCCTGATTTTTTTCTCCTAATCATTTATTCCTTAGGATGTATTTTTGAAGCGGCATGCCAATCCCACTTGGTTGCATCCTTCAACTCATTTCATTCAGCTTCTGATTTTTGTTGGGAAAGGGTTAAAGAAGTACTTTTGAACCTGGCAAAGATCTGTCATCTTTAGTCAATGCTAGGCTCAGAAGCTGTGTATACAACTGAAGTCTTCAGTGAAAGCGCTAGTCTGTGTGTTTCTGTGGTATATTTTCAGGAATAAATGTTCAGTATAAGTTGCCTAATGGGAAATGTATCAGGTCATACACACAGTAGGTGTTTAATATATAGTATGTGGTAATGTTGTTTGTGCCTGACTAACTTATGTCTCCAGATAACTCTAATACCTTTTTTTTTCTTTTTCTTTTTTGTATTTGAGCTATTTATTTTCTGTTGGGCTTATGTTGTTCAGTATATGGTATAATTATCCTTTGTCCAATGATTTTTCCAGTCTTCCTGAGATAATGTTGGTTAGCGTTGCCAGGATTAACAAATAAAAATACAGTTAAGTTTTAATTTCAGATAAACAATGAATGATTTTTTAGTATAAGCATGTTTAAAATATTGCATGAAATATATATTCAGGAGGATCTGAAATTAAAATTTAACTGGGCATTCTGTATTTTTTCTGGCAACCCTAACATAGGTGCAATTTGGTGTGTTCTCAACTTGCCTCTTATTTTATTTTAAACTCCTTCACAATACTATTGTCAGGGTAGGAATGATGCCAGCAAAGCTCAGGCTTACCTCATTACTGATATTTTGTTTCAAGTCTGTCCTATTTTTTGAATGTTCCACTGAAAAATCAGGATTATATTCAATACTGGGGATCTGGAAGGAAGTTTGGTAATAGTGAAACTTCTGTTCTGGAAGGGAGAACAAAAATGGATGGTTTCTCTTTAGCTCATTTGAGTTGTATAAATATCAGAAGGGATGACATGCAAAATTCTCCTATAATTGATGAACTGTTGAGAATTAAACACTTAACAGCTATGGCCAACACCTTTTTTAAGATCACACATTCTCATAGTCACATGGTTGTCAGTTGTATCCTGACACAATTATCACCTGTTAGTGATAATTCATAAATTTAAGCTGCTAATTAAATGATAATAATAGAATGTATTATATTCCCACAAGCTGACCTCAAAGTTAGAATTACTACTAAAATAATTTTTACTCTCAGTACATTAAATATTATTAAACCATACAATAACATATGTTATGAATCTATTTCACTGTTCAAGAGGAAATGTTGTATGAATCAAGTCAAATTTTAAACAGTAGAAGTAATTTTTATACATAAAGGATGATCATTCCCCAAATGTAGACAAATTTATGCAAAGAAATATCGAATTGTACAAAGTATATATACATTATGTAAATTATTGCAATGAAAACTACATTTTAAGATATTACAAAAGGTTTTCTAAACTATTAAGATTTTGAAATAAATTGACTAGATCTCTAAATTTTCAAAATAATACAGTGAGATAGATTCTTACCAAATGCCAAAAAATAAACAAGGACACTGATGATTATTGCTAGAACCAACACAACAGCTGCAATAATAAGGGCAATCATCCATGGTTTCAATGAACTTGTTCTTCTACCCAATGTTGATGGACTTTTGAGAAAGAATTGCATGTTAAAAAAAGACAGAACTTGAACACTAGAATCTCAATTTCACATAGTTTTGGTATAGAATGTTCTTTCTGAAATTCATGATTAGCCCTTACTGCACTTAGTAACATTTAAATATATTTTTCTATAAAAAATTAGAAAAAATACTGTTAAAAATCTCATTGACATTTGACTTTACATTTTAATTTTTAAAAGTCAGAATTATACTACAGTTGACAACTATTTCCTATGTTCCAGGTCCATTATACTAGATGTTCTGAAATATTTTTGTCTTTGTAAATGAACTAATACCATATATTTTGTTTATGTAATTCAAATCACAATAAGCCTCAAAGACCGAGGGCCTCTGGGACACTCCTCTCATTCTAGCATGAACAGACAGAGTGATTACTAAATCCTCAAAGTTGGGTATGAGAGGAGCTGGAACTAGGATGTGGGCTTTGGGGCTCTTTTCACACCTCTTAAACCAATAATCCCCATTTATAAAACAAGTAATCTGTAATGCATACGAAGAGCATCTAAAATAGGACAGGTTTGAAGAAAAGAAAATAGAAGAGAAATATAAGAAAGAAATAATATGTGAACCAAGAGATATCATTAATATAATAAATAAATAGTTATAGCTCAGGTTTTTGGACCCAGGAACTCAGTGGTGTGAGAACCACTGGTGGTATATAATGAGCATCTATTTCATAAGGTTATAAGATTTCAAACCTGACTTTTATAGATAATATTGCACAGGATAAGGCCATATTTATTTGAGTAAATAATCAATTTAAAGAAAAATATTAAGGCAATAATAGTATCAGCAGTATACAAATATAACAAAAAGTATGAAAGTGGAATGCAAATGACTGATGTTTTGGGAAACTTTGTGGAATGAGGGAAATGTGACAAAGCTCTGTCTCCAGCCCAGTGTCAGGGCCCACAGTCTAAAGAACAATTCTGAACAATTATAGAGTTGAGACGGACATGGCCTGTCCAGCAGGATCTAATCCATGGGAGAACTGAACAGGAATATTCTTTTGAAAGTTAAAGGTACCAGTTCTTGTTCTGTTAAAAATTACACATGGAAAAGAAGAAGGAATTATCTTCCCTGGGATTGGTAGCTGGTAGTGGTAAAGTGGAAAATAGGCTCCAGTTAAAAAATTAAAGATATCAACCGGGGCTACCTTTCGTCATCAATGGTCTAGAAGGATTAGGGATGCTCCTGTATCCTTGTATCTGGGCAAGAAGGTAGAGGCAGTTTCCCCACCCCAGAAACATCAACCCGACCTCTGATAAGTATCTCAGGTAGCACTAATTCTGAGTTCTGCTGTGTTTCTGGAAGGATCTAAAGTTACTCTGGCCTGCTACTCTTTGGTTGGTGGCAAGACAAGAGTATTACATGTGCAAACACCTGAAGTATCCTTAAAAGAGATGGGATCCTGCTGGGGCACAGGCAAGTGCTGATGAACATAATCATCACCTTTATTAATAGAAGACCACGAACTCAGTCAGTTGAAATTTAATGAGTTTCTTCTGTGTGCCAAACACTTTCTGCTTGACACTCAAAAACGAATAATACATAGGCTCCCCTCTTCAAGGATGTGTGATCTAGAGATGTATTAAGTAACTACTATAATAAAGTGATAAATGTCATAATGGAATTATGCCCAGTATGCTATGGGGGCTGAGTGGGTACATGGTTTTGCCTTAGAGAAGTCCTTTGAACTGGGCCTTGAAGGCTGAGGAGGAGGCATTGGGAAGAATGACATGTGCCACAGGCAGAGGGAACAGCATAAATAAAGAAAAGGAGACATGAGACAAGGACAAGAATTTCTTAGAAACATATTAGAGAAAGTAGAGTTCATGAATGAGAATGAAGGTGAAGTTAATTAATGCAGAGTAATTAGTTAACTCAGTAGATATTTATTGAGCATTACTATGTATGAAACACAGGGGAGCATAGAAAAGAACCTTCAATCAGTCTTCATCTCAAGGAACTTATGGTCTTTTAGAGGAGAAGCACAGTGCACACAAATTGTACCAGATTTGCAGAGCATTTCTAAGAGAATTTCAGAGAAGAACTAATGATTTCTCTTTGGAGGAAATAATGGCTGAAAAATAATGATACTTTTTTAAAACTTGAAAATGCCAGACCTGGGCTTCCCTGGTGGTGCAGTGGTTGAGAATTTGCCTGCCAATGCAGGGGACACGGGTTCGAGCCCTGGTCTGGGAAGATCCCACATGCCGCGGAGCAACTAGGCCCGTGAGCCACAACTACCGAGCCTGCGCATCTGGAGCCTGTGCTCCGCAACAAGAGAGGCCGCGACAGTGAAAGGCCCGCGCACCGCGATGAAGAGTGGCCCCTGCTTGCCGCAACTAGAGAAAGCCCTTGCACAGAAACGAAGACCCAAAACAGCCAAAAATAAATAAATAAATAAAAAGAAAATGCCAGACCCATCTTCTCACTCTGCTCCCCTCTGCATCAGATACAGAAAACCATTCATAAAGAGGGAGCTTGTTTTGCAACAAAATTCTTATCATCAAAAGGATGTGGTTTCCTGTTGAACTGTTCTAACTCCAGAAACATCACTGTGACTGGATTACCATTTTATGTATAGGTCACAAGTGAAAAATTGTTTGAGTTCATTTCCTTAACCATGCAGACATGCCCTAAAATATTCATTACTACATGTTTTTCAAAAAAAGAAAAGAATGTTTTCTCCCTAATTTCTTTTACTCCTAACCTAATTTTAACTTAAACATTGACTAATTTCAGTGGTTGTTCCATATTGGTGGAGCTTATACCTCATAGGTACTTGGTAAATATTTGTCTACTAAATAAAATATTGTGTTATAAAGTAGTAGGAAGCCCTAAACTACTTGCAACACAAAAACTATTTTTAGTAGAGAGTTTTGCTACAGATGAATTGCTTCAAACACAGCAGGAAGAGAAATGAGATTAAGCTTTCATCTGGAATCAAGATACACTTACAAATTTTGTACTGCTAAAGGGCAGCTCTCTCCTCTTTCCTTCTTTGTTTCTCCCTCGAAACCAAGAGTCTGTTGGTAAGACTATTCCAACAAGATGACTAAACAGGTTCACTGTAGTGTAGGAATATCCAGCCTTAGAGAAGGCTTTGGCATCCAAACAAAAGAAAATTTTAAGTGACCTCACCTTTAAGGTATTCACACCAAAATGAAGATGAGCAGTGACAAAAGCTATCCGTTCAGCAGGTCAGTCTAGAAAACCTTTCACAAAGAATCAAAACATTTTTGAAAAGTGTCATCCTTTTAATCCCTCCCTTACTTTCGTTTAAATTCTGAGGGGCTCATTATCCAGACTGTCTCATGGGGAGGTATTGAACCAAAACTCAGAATAGAAAGAACTCTTCTTGCTCTTTTCAATGTCAACCGTTTTCTTTCAATGTTACAATTTTTACCAAGGTACATCTTCAGGTTCTTTCACCTTAGCTCTCTGAGCATCTGTTATTTTTATTGGAGCTTTTTCAAATGCTTTGTTTAATCAAAATGTTGTCACTCAATGATTCAAAAATGAGGAATAAAGTGATTTCTTTCTGGCACAGCAATGGCCGCATGATTTGAAGGGCTCATGGTCTCTGAAAGAGGTTGCCCAGCATAGTGGTTAAGAGTGTGGGTTCTGCAGCCAGCCTACCTGAGTTCTTATCCTGGCTCCCCACTGCAGGACCTTTGGCAGTCATTCAACTTATTTGTGCCTCAGCTTTCTTATCAGTAAAATGAGAGTAATAATACACACCTTGTGGGATTTATTGAAAAGATTAAATGAGTTAATATATGAAAGGGCACTTAGAACAGTAACTAAAACATGGTGAGGACTTAGGAGTTTTGATTATTTCATTATTTTTATTATCAAAAGCAACCGAGAAAGACTAGCAAGGAGTTTGTGCATAGATGGAGTGGAGTGAGCTGGTGGAAAGTGCATGCTGGATGGTGGATGTGCTTCTCAAAAGAGGTGAGGACTTGTATCCAGGACCTCGGAATCTGAGTGGCAACACTGGACACAAAATACACAGAGATAGGGAAGCAGCTTGGGAGCCTAGCAAAGCCCTGCTTATCCCCATGGAGAGTTCCAGCAGATAAAATAATTCCAAGCTTGGGGGGAGGGAAGACAGCAGAGCCTTCAAGAGTAATCACAGGATTCAAAAGTAGACATTATGCGGTGAGCACATGGTGGCGCATCCATGGGGAAAGAATTACTGGACAAAAATAGTGGGTATGGGAAAATTTAAGGCAAAACAATATGGGTCAATCATCTAGCTGGGGTTTTAATTCATTGCCTAAGGACGACAGAATAACTCTGGAAGAAAGCTGTGGTTATGCAAATATCAGGAGGTGGTGGTGTTATTATTCATAACAAATATTTAATAATATTTCATTAAATCTGTGATGTGGATAGAAATATTCAAAGTTGTGCAAAAGATTAAATGAAGATTTGTGCTTCCTTTTATGTTTCATGTTCTGACAAGCTGTGTGTCTTGTTTCCATAACCCCATATTATGCAAATAAGAAAGACATAATGTTTCATAAATGAAAAGTTGATGGATGTCATAATTAAAATATAATTAAAATAACTGGTGTTTCAGTTCATAAGAGTTCAGAAGGAATAAACAGATTCAGAGAGTGCTACTCTTCAGAGCTCTGCTCATTAATGCAAATTTGTATGGTGAAATTCCATGAGAAGTTGTTCCTTGAAAGGAATTTTAGAGTACTGAGGTAATTAAAACCTGATGAGGACCAAAAAGAATGCATATGCCATTGACCTGGGCTGTTGAAGATGATTAGCCAGAGCAGTACTTCCCACCCACTTTGGCTTCAGTTCTTTTGGGTACAGTTTCCTACTTTCTTACTCATGTTTTCAATCAAGCATCATTTATCTTTCATTATGTCTCTTGCCACTGCTACTTAACAACAAATTTTGACCTCCACAAGGACACAGGGCTTCTTTGAACACTGAAAAATGCACTAAAGTATTAGCTACAAATCTTTTCTAATGAACAAGTTCTACTGTCACTGTATCTGACCATTGGGGGGTAGTTTTATTTGAAAAAATAAAATTTAAAATGCAAAAAGAAAATTAACTAAGGCTTTTCTTGAGTCAGAAAGAACTATTGAGAGAACTATTTGATACTGCTGTAGAAGTCACATGAGTGCCAAATGGGGAGGATAATGATAGGTAGGTGACTGACAGCTTCAGTGAACAATAGCTGTCAAGAGCTTTTTACATTTAATGAAAACACACTTTTGAACTTCTAGAACCTTTTGATGTCTTCCCTCTGGCCTTTCTTCCTTCCTTTTATCTCTTTCCGTTCTTTTTTCTTTAAGAGCTTTATTGAGATATAATTAACATACCATACAGTTCACTCACTTAAAGTATACAATTCAATTCTTTTCAGCATATTCACAAAGTTGTGCAACCATTATCATAATTAATTTTCAAACATTTCATCATCCCAAACAGAAACCCCATACCCATTAATAGTCATTCTCTGTTTTCCCCTAACCCCTTAACTCTACACAACTACTAATCTACTTTCTGTCTCTGTGGATTTGTTTATTCTGACATTTCATGTAAATAGAATCATATAATATATGGTCTTTTGTATCTGTCTTCTTTCACTTAACATAATATTTTCAAATTTCATCAGTGTGATAACATATATTACCTCCATACTGTTTTCCATAGTGGAAGGTAAGACTTCATTACTTTTTATTGCCAAATAATATTCCGTTTTATGGATATACTATAATTTATTTATGCATTCATCAGCTGATGGACATTTGGATTTTTGGATTTTGGATTTTTCTACTTTGGGCTATTATAAATAATGCTGCTATGAACATTAATGTTCAGTTTTGTATGGACATGTATTTTCATTTCTTTGCATATATATCAAAGAGTGGAATTTCTGGGTCATATGATAACTCTATGGTTAACATTGAGAGGAACTGCTAAAGTTTTGCATAGTATCTACATAATTTTACATTCCCATCAACCATTTAAAAAGTTATAATTTCTCTACATCTTCACTTTTTTTTTCTTTGCCGTCCCATAGTGGTTTTCATCTTCCTTTTCTTGCTCTGCCTCATTCTTATTATATCACTCTTTCCACCTGAGTCTCTTCATTTCTTATTCCCCTCACCCTTACTTCCCATTAACTGTTAATCAAATTAAACAGACAAACATATGTATTAATAGGATTATTCGCAATTTTCTAAATTTTCAATTTACCCATTCTCTGAAATCACAGATCTCTCCCTCCCCTCAACCCCTTCACCTAATCAGTCTACCTCTGAGTTGTCTTTCCTATTTGTTCTCTTTCCGTTTCCTTAATACCATCCTATCTTAGGCATTCAAAGTGTCTTACCTGAACAAGCACAGTAGCCATTAATAGATCTCTTTATCTCCAGATAAATTCCCCTCAAATACATTCTACAATGTTACAGCTAGAAATATCTTCTAAATATACAGTTCTGATGTGATCCTCTAGTGCAAAAACTTGCAGATATTTATCGTTACATAGACTGACTCTTTATTTTTTTTTTTTGATTTTTTAAAAACATTTTATTTTATTTTTTTAACATCTTTATTGGAGTATAATTGCTTTACAATGGTGTGTTAGTTTCTGTTTATAACAAAGTGATTCAGTTATACATATACATATGTCCCCAAATCTCTTCCCTCTTGTGTCTCCCTCCCTCCCACACTCCCTATCCCACACCTCTAGGTGGTCACAAAGCACTGAGCTGATCTCCCTGTGCTATGCGTCTGCTTCCCACTAGCTATCTATTTTACGTTTGGTAGTGTATATATGTCGATGCAACTCTCTCACTTTGTCCCAGCTTACCCTTCCCCCTCCCCGTATCCACAAGTCCATTCTCTAGTAGGTCTGTGTCTTTACTCCCGTCTTGCCCCTAGGTTCTTCATGACCATTTTTTTTCTTTCTTTTTTTTTTTTTTGATTCCATATATATGTATTAGCATACAGTATTTGTTTTTCTCTTTCTGACTTACTTCACTCTGTATGACAAGACTCTAAATCCATCCGCCTCACTACAAATAACTCAATTTCGTTTCTTTTTATGGCTGAGTAATATTCCATTGTATATATGTGCCACATCTTCTTTATCCATTCATCTTTTGATGGACACTTAGGTTGCTTCCATGTCCTGGCTATTGGAAATAGTGTTGCAATGAACATTGTGGTACATGACTCTTTTTGAATTATGGTTTTCTCAGGGTATATGCCCAGTAGTGGGATTGCTGGGTCGTATGGTAGTTCTATTTTTAGTTTTTTAAGGAACCTCCATACTGTTCTCCATATTGGCTGTATCAATTTACATTCCCACCAACAGTGCAAGAGTGTTCCCTTTTCTCCACACTCTCTCCAGCATTTATTGTTTCTAGATTTTTTGATGATGGCCATTCTGACCTGTGTGAGATGATATCTCATTGTAGTTTTGATTTGTATTTCTCTAATGATTAACGATGTTGAGCATTCTTTCATGTGTTTGGTGGCAATCTGTATATCTTCTTTGGAGAAATGTCTATTTAGGTCTTCTGCCTATTTTTGGATTGGGTTTTTGTTTTTTTGATATTGAGCTGCATGAGCTGCTTCTAAACTTTGCAGATTAAACCTTTGTCAGTTGCTTCATTTGCAAATATTTTCTCCCATTCTGAGGGTTGTCTTTTCATCTTGTTTATGGTTTCCTTTGCTGTACAAAAGCTTTTAAGTTTCCTTAGGTCCCATTTGTTTATTTTGTTTCTATTTCCATTTCTCTAGGAGGTGGATCAAATAGGATATTGCTGTGATTTATGTCATAGAGTGTTCTACCTATGTTTTCCTCCAAGAGTTCGATAGTGTCTGACCTTACATTTAGGTCTTTAATCCATTTTGAGTTTATTTTTGTGTATGGTGTTAGGGAGTGTTCTAATTTTACTCTTTTACATGTAGCTGTCCAGTTTTCCCAGCACCACTTATTGAAGAGGCTGTCTTTTCTCCATTGTATATTCTTGCCTCCTTTATCAAAAATAAGGTGACCATATGTGTGTGGGTTTATCTCTGGGCTTTCTATTCTGCTTCATTTATCTATATTTCTTGTTTTGTGCCAGTACCATACTGTCTTGATTACTGTAGCTTTGTAGTATAGTCTGAAGTCCAGGAGCCTGATTCCTCCAGCTCCGTTTTTCTTTCTCAAGATTGCCTTGGCTATTCAGGATCTTTTGTGTTACCATACAAATTGTGAAGTTTTTTGTTCTTGTTCTGTGAAAATGCCAGTGGTAGTTTGATGGGGATTGCATTGAATCTGTAGATTGCTTTGTGTAGTAGAGTCATTTTCACAATGTTGATTCTTCCAATCCAGGAACATGGTATATCTCTCCATCTATTTGTGTCATCTTTAATTTCTTTCATCAGTGTCTTATAATTTTCTGCATACAGGTCTGTTGTCTCCTTAGGTAGGTGTATTCCTAGATATTTTATTCTTTTTGTTGCAATGGTAAATGGAAGTGTTTTCTTAATTTCACTTTCAGATTTTTCATCATTAGTGTATAGGAATGCAAGAGATTTCTGTGCATTAATTTTGTATCCTGCTACTTTACCACATTCATTGATTAGCTCTAGTGGTTTCCCGGTAGCATCTTCAGGATTCTCTATGTACAGTACCATGTCATCTGCAAACAGTGACAGCTTTACATCTTCCTTTCCGATTTGGATTCCTTTTATTTCTTTTTCTTCTCTGATTGCTGTGGCTAACACTTCCAAAACTATGTTGAATAATAGTGGTGAGAGTGGGCAACCTTGTCTATTTCCTGATCTTAGTGGAAATGGTTTCAGTGTTTCACCATTGAGGACGATGTTGGCTGTGGGTTTGTCATATATTGCCTTTATTATGTTGAGGTAAGTTCCCTCTATGCCCACTTTCTGGAGGGTTTTTATCATAAATCGGTGTTGAATTTTGTTGGAAACTTTCTCTGCATCTATTGAGGTGATCATATGGTTTTTATTCTTCAATTTGTTAATATGGTGTATCACACTGATTGATTTTCATATATTGAAGAATCCTCACATTCCGGGTATAAACCCCACTTGATCATGGTGTATGATCCTTTTTCTGTGCTATTGGATTCTGTTTGCTAGTATTTTGTTGAGGATTTTTGCATCTATGTTCATCAGTGATATTGGCCTGTAGTGTTCTTTCTTTGTGACATCTTTGTCTGGTTTTGGTATCAGGGTGATGGTGGCCTCGTAGAATGAGTTTGGGAGTGTTCCTCCCTCTGCTATATTTTGGAAGAGTTTGAGAAGGAAAGGTGTTAGCTCTTCTCTAAATGTTTGATAGAATTCGTCTATGAAGTGATCTGGTCCTGGGCTTTTGTTGGAATATTTTTAATCACAGTTTCAGTTTCAGTGCTTGTGATTGTTCTGTTCATATTTTCTATTTCTTCCTGGTTCAGTCTCGGCACGTTGTGCATTTCTAAGAATTTGTCCATTTCTTCCAGTTTGTCCATTTTATTGACATATAGTTGCCTGTAGTAATCTATCATGATCCTCTGTATTTCTGCAGTGTCACTGTTATTTCACCTTTTCTTTTCTAACTTAATGATTTGAGTCCTCCCCTCTTTTTCTTGATGAGTCTGGGTGATGGTTTATCAATTTTGTTTATCTTCTCGAAGAACCAGCTTTTAGTTTCATTGATTTTTGCTATTGTTTCCTTCACTTCTTTTTCATTTATTTCTGATCTGATCTTTATGATTTCTTTCCTTCTGCTAACTTTGGGGTTTTTTTGTTCTTTCTCTAATTGCTTTAGGTGTAAGATTAGGTTGTTTATTTGAGATGTTTCTTGCTTCTTAAGGTAGGATTGTATTGCTATAAACTTCCCTCTTAGAACCACTTTTGCTGCATCCCATAGATTTTGGGTCGTCGTGTTTTCATTGTCATTGGTTTCTAGGTATTTTTTAATTTCCTCTTTGATTTCTTCAGTGATCTCTTGGTTATTAAGTAGTGTATTGTTTAGCCTCCATGTGTTTGTATTTTTTACAGATTTTTTTCCTGTAATTGATATCTAGTCTCATAGCATTGTGGTCGGAAAAGATACTTGATACAATTTCAATTTTCTTATATTTACCGAGGCTTGATTTGTGACCGAAGATATGACCTATCCTGGAGAATGTTCCATGAGCACTTGAGAAGAAAGGGTATACTGTTGTTTTTGGATGGAATGTCCTATAAATATCAATTAAGTCCATCTTGTTTAATGTATCATTTAAAGCTTGTGTTTTCTTATTTATTTTCATTTTGGATCATCTCTCCATTGGTGAAAGTGGGGTGTTAAAAGTCCTCTACTATTATTGTGTTACTGTCAATTTCCCCTTTTATGGCTGTTAGTATTTGCCTTATGTATTGAGGTGCTCCTATGTTGGGTGCATAAATATTTACAATTGTTATATCTTCTTGGATTGATCTCTTGATCATTATGTAGTGTCCTTCTTTGTCTCTTGTAATAGTCGTTGTTTTAAAGTCTATTTTGTCTGATAAGAGAATTGCTACTCCAACTTTCTTTTGATTTCCATTTGAATGGAATATCTTTTTCCATCCCCTCACTTTCAGTCTGTATGTGTCTCTAGGTCTGAAGTGGGTCTCTTGTAGACAGCATATATATGGGTCTTGTTTTTGTATCCATTCAGCCAGTCTGTGTCTTTTGGTGGGAGCATTTAATCCATTTACATTTAAGGTAATTATCGATATGTATGGTCCTATTCCCATTTTCTTAATTGTTTTGGGTTTGTTATTGTAGGTCTTTTCCTTCTCTTGTGTTTCCTGCCTAGAGAAGTTCCTTTAGCATTTGTTGTAAAGCTGGTTTGGTGGTGCTGAATTCTCTTAGCTTTTGCTTCTCTGTAGAGGTTTTAATTTCCGCATCAAATCTGAATGAGATCCTTGCTGGGTAGAGTAATCTTGGTTGTAGGTTTTTCTTCTTCATCAGTTTAAATATGTCCTGCCACTCCCTTCTGGCTTGCAGAGTTTCTTCTGAAAGATCAGCTGTTAACCTTATGGGGATTCCCTTGTGTGTTATTTGTTGTTTTTCCCTTGCTGCTTTTAATATTTGTTCTTTGTATTTAATTTTTGATAGTTTGATTATATGTGTCTTGGCATGTTTCTCCTTGGGTTTATCCTGTATGGGACTCTCTGTGCTCCTGAACTTGATTAAGTATTTCCTTTCCCATGTTTGGGAATTTTTCAACTATAATCTCTTCAAATATTTTCTCAGTCCCTTTCTTTTTGTCTTCTTCTTCTGGGACCCCTATAATTCGAATGTTGGTGCATTTAATGTTGTCCCAGAGGTCTCTGAGACTGTCCTCAATTGTTTTCATTCTTTTTTCTTTATTCTGCTCTGCAGTAGTTATTTCCACTATTTTATCTTCCAGGTCATTTATCTGTTCTTCTGCTTCCGTTATTCTGCTATTGATCCCTTCTAGAGAATTTTTAATTTCATTTACTGTCTTGTTCATCACTGTTTGTTTGCTCTTTAGTTCTTCCAGGTCCTTGTTAAACATTTCTTGTATTTTCTCCATTCTATTTCCAAGATTTTGGATCATCTTTACTATCATTATTCTGAATTCTTTTTCAGGTAGATGCCTATTTCCTCTTCATTTGTTAGGTCTGGTGTGTTTTGACCCTGCTCCTTCACCTGCTGTGTGTTTTTTTGTCTTCTCATTTTGCTTATCATACTGTGTTTAGGGTCTCCTTTTCACAGGCTGCAGGTTCGTAGTTCCCATTGTTTTTGGTGTCTGTCCCTAGTGGCTAAGGTTGGTTCAGTGGGTTGTGTAGGCTTCCTGGTGGAGGGGACTGGTGCCTGTGTTCTGCTGGATGAGGCTGGATCTTGTCTTTCTGGTGGGCAGGTCCACGTCTGGTGGTGTGTTTTGGGGTGTCTGTGGCCTTATTATGATTTTAGGCAGCCTCTCTGCTAATGGTTGGGGTTGTGTTCCTGTCTTGCTAGTTGTTTGGTATAGGGTGTCCATCACTGTAGTTTGCTGGTCGTTGAGTGGAGCTGGGTCTTGGCATTGAGATGGAGATCTCTGGGAGATTTTCGCCATTTTATATTATGTGGAGCTAGAAGGTCTCTTCTGGACCAGTGTGCTGAACTTGGCTCTCCCACCTCAGAGGCACAGCCCTGACACCTGGCTGGGGCACCAAGAGCCTGTCATCCACATGGCTCAGAATAAAAGGGAGAAAAGAAAGAAAGAAGGAAAGAAAAAGATTAATTGAAATAAAGTAAAATAAAGTTATTAATATAAAAAATAATTATAAAAATAAATTTTTTAAAGTAATAAAAAAAAAGGAAGAAAGAAGAGAGCAACCATACCAAAAACAAATTCACTGATGATAACAAGTGCTAAGAACTATACTAAAAAAAAAAAAAATGCGGACAGACAGAACCCTAGGACAAATGGTAAAAGCAAAGCTATACAGACAAAATCACACCCAGAAGCATACATGTACACACTCACAAAAAGAGAAGGAGAGAAAAAATATATATATATCTTTGCTCCCAAAGTCCACCTCCTCAATTTGGGATGATTCGTTGTCTATTCAGGTATTCCACAGATGCAGGTACATCAAGTTGATTGTGGAGATTTAATCCGCTGCTTCTGAGGCTGCTGGGAGAGATTTCCCTTTCTCTTCTTTGTTCGCACAGCTCCCGGGGTTCAGCTTTGGATTTGGACCCGCCTCTGCATGTAGGTCGCCTGAGGGCGTCTGTTCTTCGCTCAGACAGGACAGGGTTAAAGGAGCAGCTGATTCGGGTGCTCTGGCTCACTCAGGCCAGGGGGAGGGAGGGGCACAGATGTGGGGCGAGCCTGTGGCGGCAGAGGCCGGCGTGATGTTGCACCAGCCTGAGGCATGCCGTGCGTTCTCCCGGGGAAGTTGTCCCTGGATCACGGGAGCCTGGCAGTGGCGGGCTGCACAGGCTGTCGGGAGGGGAGGTGTGGACAGCGACCTGTGCTTGCACACAGGCTTCTTGGCGGCGGCAGCAGCCTTAGCGTCTCATGCCCGTCTCTGGGATCCGCGCTGATAGCCGTGGCTCGCGCCCGTCTATGGAGCTCCTTTAAGCAGCGCTCTTAATCCCCTCTCCTCGTGCACCAGGAAACAAAGAGGCAAGAAGAAGTCTCTTGCCTCTTCAGGAGCTCCAAACCTTTTCTCAGACTCCCTCCCGGCTAACTGTGGCGCACTAGCCCCCTTCAGGCTGTGTTCACGCCGCCAACCCCAGTCCTCTCCCTGGGATCCGACCTCCGAAGCCCGAGCCTCAGCTCCCAGCCCCCGCCCGCCCCGGCGGGTGAGCAGACAAGCCTCTCGGGCTGGTGAGTGCTGGTCAGCACTGATCCTCTGTGCGGGAATCTCTCCGCTTTGCCCTCCGCACCCCTGTGGCTGCGCTCTCCTCCGTGGCTCCGAAGCTCCCCCCTCTGCCACCCGCAGTCTCCGCCCATGAAGGGGCTTCCTAGTGTGTGGAAACCTTTCCTCCTTCACAGCTCCCTCCCCACAGTGCAGGTCCAGTCCCTGTTCTTTTGTCTCTGTTTTTTCTTTTTTCTTTTGCCCTACCCATGTATGTGGGGAGTTTCTTGCCTTTTGGGAAATCTGCGGTCTTCTGCCAGCATTCAGTAGGTGTTCTGTAGGAGTTGTTCCACATGTAGATGTATTTCTGATGTATTTTTGTGGAGGAAGGTGATCTCCACGTCTTACTCTTCTGCCGTCTTGAAGCTCCTCCTAGACTGACTCTTTAGATTAGTGTTCATTCATTTGTTCATGTATTCATTCAAGAAATATTTATAGAAATCCCATTTTATATTAAAAACTGATTCTGTTGCTGCAAAAACTATGGTGAACAGACATACAAGTTTCCTGTTCTCATGGGGCTCGAAGGCCAGTGGAAGGAGACCGAAAATAAACAAACCAAAGAATAAGGTTCAACTCATGAAAGTAAAACACACTGATGAATAGAGAGTGACTGGAGGCCAGGGAGAAAGGGTGCTTAATTGGGTAGGAGGGAGTCATCCCCAAAGAGATGCCATTAGAAGAACTAGGGAAAGAGCAACCTAGTGGCAACAACTTCCTAGAGCTGGAACAAGAGTGAGTTTTTTGAGTTCCTGAAAGAAATGACGATAGTGTGCTGGATCACAGTGGGTCCAGGGAAAAGTAGAGAAGGTTCAGCCAGAGAGACAAGCAAGGACCAAATCATGGGGTCCCTGAAGCCCATGGCAAGGTGTTATTAATTCTAAGGGTAATAGGAACCCACTGGACAAATTTAAATATGGGAGGGATGTTGATATAATTTACATTGTTAAAAGAAGGGTCTTTCATTTGCTGTGTCTAACTCACTTTTGGGTTCTTAATGTCTAGTACTTCGCTTCACATGTGCTATTCTATTCCTTACAGCTACCCACCCCTGTTTTGCTCACAACATCCCCCCTGCCTAAAATGTCCTCTCTTCCTCTGTATTTCTAACCTCCTTTTCCCCAGTGGCTGGAATTTCCATTTCTGAAAACCTTTCAGTGTGCTGCTCTAAAGTCTTCTTTAAGGGCCAGTTCTCTTCACAGCTATCCCACCCCAGTTAGCAACTATCTTGAAGTTTCCTATACTGCTTTGTTGCTGTCTATTTTGTTGTATTGATCATGTTCTGTTTTATGTTCTGACTGTTTGTGCCAATGATCTTGTCCTTCTCTCTACCTCAGCTGCGCACTTTCATAGTCAGGCTCTGTATCTTGTCATTACCAAGAGCTTCAATTTCTCCATAATCTAAATTTTAATCATCTAACTCTTCAACTGCCATGACACATCCTTCCAGCTCACTGCCTTAATACCCTGAGTTCAGTCCCACTGGGATTTATAATCTGTGGATCCTACCATCTTTTCACTGTCTCCAATTACCCTAATGTTGGCATTGGTCTCTTACCCACCGTAATGCCGCAGACCGGCTGCAGAAAGCTAGAAGTTCCTGGCGGTGAGGGGTAAGGAACTGAAAAGCACCAGTATGGGGTCAGAAGGGCCAAGACAACTGATGGTTGCAAGGCAAGTTTATTCAAAGAGCATGAATGTATATATAGGTTTAGTACGGAACGAATATTAGACAATAAATCAGTAAACCTTGTATTTCCACATAATTCTGTCGCCACTATCTATGCGTCAGCATGCCTTATGGGCCATTCTTTGGAGATACAGACTTCCCCCTCAGGGCAGCACGTCCTTCTTCTGGGGAACAACCAGGGGCTCTTAGATCCAGAGCAGGCACCTGGAACGAAACTGGCCGCAAGCCATTTTCCTTTTTTACGCTCAATACCGCAGCGTCAGGAGTGCATACCAAGAAAGAGACAAGCAGTTCTCCGGAAAGCAGAAAGCTGAATAAGCTTACAGCTTGGGGGCCACCACACCGTAAATCCTATGAACCCTCATTATACTCATTCACTGGTGTACACCCTCAGTCCTGCAGTCCTCTCTTACTTTGTCATAATCATCTAGCAAAACTCCAACCCTAGTGAAATACAACTTTCTACCTACTTTGCATTTGCACAAATGTGGCTGGGGGAAAATGCTCAACTATGCTTATGAGTCTCATTTTAAATGCAGGACCGCTCACATCAAGTTGGCCCTCAGGGCTTCCTGGCCATATTAATTTCGTTACTCTCTCTTTCTCCTAGTATAAGGAATAAACAATTATTTCATACTTTCTGTTCTCAAATCTCCAATACCTCCTTTTCATCCTCAGCCTCAGCTGATGACCTTGTTTTCATTTCACTGAGAAAATAGAAATAATCAGAAGAGAATACCCACAAACTCCCACTAACCCATCTGCCATCCCTGTTGTGCCTTTTTTATGTCTTATTTCTGTGTCCGTGTTCTCTGCCTTTCTTGTTTTAACAATAATGCTTGACACAGTGTTTGGTGCAAGTTGGGCAATAAATTCTGGTTTTGTTGAAATGGTAATGCTGTGTTTTCTGTAGAGACTCTGAAATTTAAGTGAAGAGAGTATAGGATATGGAGTGAAAAGATTGGATTCTAGGCTTATGCTCCTACAATTTGTCAGAATCATTTTGAGAAGAGGAAATCAAGAATTAAGACAATTATCTAGATAATTAAGAGGAAAATCTCCTACTTTCTCTTAACTGCCCGGGTAGTTTTCTCAATTTCCCATTCACCTGCATAACCTGGTTTGTATGTGATCTATCACATAATAAGAAAGTTTCCTCTAGGTTGCTGTTACCTCATGGGCAAGAAAGAAGCTGATAGTTACCTGTTTATTGGGTTTCATCTTAATGCATGCATTGTACACTACTATGGGTCAGGATCTTAAGAAGGTGTTCGAAGACAAAGTCGTGATACACTATTTTATGCATTTTTACATGATTTTCTACTTCTTCTAGCCATCCTGCTTAACTCATATAGTCTTGAACAGAAAATAAACAATATTTCTCTCACATTACTTTTTTCTTAAGAGGTTGCTTTGGTTACAGCAGCCCCACTGGCTCTCTGAAGAGAAGTGGCATGTATGGTGGAAAGAGCCTGGTTGTTTTCAGACAGAATGCTTTTGCAGTCACTAGTCATGTGACCTTACCTCATTTGTTAAAGCCTGAGTTTATTAATCTGTAAAATACAGATTATCCCTACAGAGATATTAGGAGAATTAAAAGAGATAGTAAGTGGTCACTTGGTTTAGCTATTGTTTTCAGACATGATCAAAGAAATGGCTGTGACTGGCTGACCTTGCTGAACAAAATTAGATGGTTTGAAAAGTACACTCTGCTGTGACCAAGGCAGTCCAGTCACTGCATAGAAATTGCACACGTTTGGAGATTCCTGTCCATATGGTAACCAAGGGATCCCTGTCCAGTTCTTTTGTCCCCAGTTTCTTACTGCTCACCCTCACATTTCAGTGGAAAAATACATGCCACAGGGTGACTATATTACTTCAGTTAAATATAAATGGCATTTGTATATACCTGACGAGCTATCTTAATTGTTGGGAGTCCTTTCTGTCTGTGTTTGATAAATTTGTACAGTGTAATCAGAGCCTCATGAGGGTGGTTCTAGAGAGTCTTAGGGCCCCTGAAAAGGTAGGGAGTGGTCTTTTACTCAGGGTTGTCCCACCTTATTCCAAACAGTTTTGGGAGAGCAAAGGGTGAAGTCCAAGGGTGTAAGGGTGAAGCACAGGTCATCCCAACAATAGTGATGATTATGATAATAGTTTTCATTTATATAACATTTTATAGCTTTTAAAGAGCTTTAGCATACGCTGTAACACTTGATCCACCCAACATCTATGTGGGGTTCACATGGTGAATATTATTAGGCTCATTTTAAAGTGTGGCTAAAGGGATTTGCCCAAGAACATAAAAGACTAGTCAATTGAGCCCACATTAATAATAACAATGAAACTTAAAAATAAAATTATCTGTAGAAATTTTCCTGCCTTGTTTGTGATATATTTTATGACTGCTGAAGCATATAAATACCTGCTATGATAAACACATAAAACGAATATTTGTTTTAAAACGAAGGGCTTGTAATTTGCATTTTTCTTGAGGATGTCAACCTGGTCAAAAGCAAAACAAAAAAGAACAAAACACCTATTACATGAACTAAGGTAGCATTCTGCATTGTTAGTCTAATAATCCCAGTCTACAATTGCCCTCTCCTATTTCCCTACTTACAAGAAATATACTTATCTCTAAGACCTCATCCAAGTGTTCTATTTGAAGTGTTGATTTTCTGTCTTGCTTGAAACTAACTATTCTTTCTTTGAGTTGCTAAAGTTTTTTCCAAATTTCAGTTGCAATCATCACAATTTTTGTCATAAGCACTAACACCTCTAAATTGATTTTCTTAAATTTTTAAATGGATCCACTTTTATCGAAAGCTTTCTCTGCATCTATTGAGATGATCATATGGTTTTTCTCCTTCAATTTGTTAATATGATGTATCACGTTGATTGACTTGCGTATATTGAAGAATCCTTGCATTCCTGGAATAAACCCCACTTGATCATGGTGTATAATCCTTTTAATGTGCTGTTGGATTCTGTTTGCTAGTATTTTGTTGAGGATTTTTGCATCTATGTTCATCAGTGATATTGGCCTGTAGTTTTCTTTCTTTGTGACATCTTTGTCTGGTTTTGGTGTCAGGGTGATGGTGGCCTCGTAGAATGAGTTGGGGAGTGTTCCTCCCTCTGCAATATTTTGGAAGAGTTTGAGAAGGATAGGTGTTAGCTCTTCTCTAAATGTTTGATAGAATTCGCCTGTGAAGCCATCTGGTCCTGGGCTTTTGTTTGTTGGAAGATTTTTAATCACAATCTCAATTTCAGAGCTTGTGATTGATCTGTTCATATTTTCTATTTCTTCCTGGTTCAGTCTCGGCAGGTTGTGCATTTCTAAGAATCTGTCCATTTCTTCCAGGTTGTCCATTTTATTGGCATAGAGTTGCTTGTAGTAATCTCTCATGATCGTTTGTATTTCTGCAGTGTCAGTGGTTACTTCTTTTTCATTTCTAATTCTATTGATTTGAGTCTTCTCCCTTTTTCTCTTGATGAGTCTGGCTAATGGTTTATCAATTTTGTTTATCTTCTCGAAGAACCAGCTTTTAGTTTCATTGATTTTTGCTATTGTTTCCTTCACTTCTTTTTCATTTATTTCTGATCTGATCTTTATGATTTCTTTCCTTCTGCTAGCTTTGGGGTTTTTTTGCTCTTCTTTCTCTAATTGCTTTAGGTGCAAGGTTAGGTTGTTTATTCGAGATGTTTCCTGTTTCTTGATGTAGGCTTGTATTGCTATAAACTTCTCTCTTAGCACTGCTTTTGCTGCATCCCATAGGTTTTGGGTCATCGTGTCTCCATTGTCATTTGTTTCTAGGTATTTTTTGATTTCCCCTTTGATTTCTTCAGTGATCACTTCGCTATTAAGTAGTGTATTGTGTAACCTCCATGTGTTTGTATTTTTTTCAGATCTTTTCCTGTAATTGATATCTAGTCTCATAGCGTTGTGGTCAGAAAAGATACTTGATAAGATTTCAATTTTCTTAAATTTACCAAGGCTTGATTTGTGACCCAAGATATGATCTATCCTGGAGAATGTTCCATGAGCACTTGAGAAAAATGTGTATTCTGTTGTTTTTGGGTGGAATGTCCTATAAATATCAATTAAGTCCATCTTGTTTAATGTATCATTTAAAGTTTGTGTTTCCTTATTTATTTTCATTTTGGATGATCTGTCCGTTGGTGAAAGTGGGGTGTTAAAGTCCCCTACTATGATTGTGTTACTGTCGATTTCCCCTTTTATGGCTGTTAGTATTTGCCTTATGTATTGAGGTGCTCCTATGTTGGGTGCATAAATATTTACAATTGTTACACCTTCCTCTTGGATCGATCCCTTGATCATTATATAGTGTCCTTCTTTGTCTCTTGTAATAGTCTTTATTTTAAAGTCTATTTTGTCTGGTATGAGAATTGCTACTCCAGCTTTCTTTTGATTTCCATTTGCATGGAATATCTTTTTCCATCCCCTCACTTTCAGTCTGTATGTGTCTCTAGGTCTGAAGTGGGTCTCTTGTAGACAGCATATATATGGGTCTTGTTTTTGTATCCATTCAGCCAGTCTGTGTCTTTTGGTGGGAGCATTTAATCCATTTACATTTAAGGTAATTATCAATATGTATGGTCCTATTCCCATTTTCTTAATTGTTTTGGGTTTGTTATTGTAGGTCTTTTCCTTCTCTTGTGTTTCCTGCCTAGAGAAGTTCCTTTAGCATTTGTTGTAAAGCTGGTTTGGTGGTGCTGAACTCTCTCAGCTTTTGCTTGTCTGTAAAGGTTTTAATTTCTCCATCAAATCTGAATGAGATCCTTGCTGGGTAGAGTAACCTTTGTTGCAGGTTTTTCTCCTTCATCACTTTAAGTATATCCTGCCACTCCCTTCTGGCTTGCAGAGTTTCTTCTGAAAGATCACCTGTTAACCTTATGGGGATTCCCTTGTGTGTTATTTGTTTTTTTTCCCTTGCTGCTTTTGATATTTTTTCTTTGTATTTAATTTTTGACAGTTTGATTAATATGTGTCTTGGCGTGTTTCTCCTTGGATTTATCCTGTATTGGACTCTCTATGCTTCCAGGACTTGATTAACTATTTCCTTTCCCATATTAGGGAAGTTTTCAACTATAATCTTTTCAAATACTTTCTCAGTCCCTTTCTTTTTCTCTTCTTCTTCTGGGACCCCTATAATTCGAGTGTTGGTACGTTTAATGTTGTCCCAGTGGTCTCTGAGACTGTCCTCAGTTCTTTTCATTCTTTTTTCTTTATTCTGCTCTGCAGTAGTTATTTCCACTATTTTATCTTCCAGGTCACTTATCCGTTCTTCTGCCTCAGTTATTCTGCTATTGATCCCGTCTAGAGTATTTTTAATTTCATTTATTGTGTTTTTCATCATTGCTTGGTTCCTCTTTAGTTCTTCTACATCCTTGTTAAATGTTTCTTGCATTTTGTCTATTCTATTTCCAAGATTTTGGATCATCTTTACTATCATTATTCTGAATTCTTTTTCAGGTAGACTGCCTATTTCCTCTTCATTTGTTAGGTCTGGTGTGTTTTGACCCTGCTCCTTCACCTGCTGTGTGTTTTTTTGTCTTCTCATTTTGCTTATCATACTGTGTTTAGGGTCTCCTTTTCACAGGCTGCAGGTTCGTAGTTCCCATTGTTTTTGGTATCTGTCCCCAATGGCTAAGGTTGGTTCAGTGGGTTGTGTAGGCTTCCTGGTGGAAGGGACTAGTGCCTGTGTTCTGGTGGATGAGGCTGGATCTTGTCTTTCTGGTGGGCAGGTCCACGTCTGGTGGTGTGTTTTGGGGTGTCTGTGGCCTTATGATTTTAGGCAGCCTCTCTGCTAATGGATGGGGCTATGTTCCTGTCTTGCTATTTGTTTGGCATAGGGTGTCCAGCACTGTAGCTTGCTGGTCGTTGAGTGAAGCTGGGTCTTGATGTTGAGATGGAGATCTCTGAGAGATTTTCGCCATTTGGTATTACG
Source organism: Eschrichtius robustus (assembly GCF_028021215.1). Lineage (NCBI taxonomy): Eukaryota > Metazoa > Chordata > Mammalia > Artiodactyla > Eschrichtiidae > Eschrichtius > Eschrichtius robustus. The sequence goes on along the minus strand of NC_090827.1, from coordinate 65,610,767 downwards.
TGGAGCTGGGAGGTCTCTTGTGGACCAGTGTCCTGAATTTGGCTCTCCCACCTCAGAGGCACAGCCGTGATGCCTGGCTGGAGCACCGAGAGCCTGTCATCCACACAGCTCAGAATTAAAGGGAGAAAAAATAGAAAGAAAGAGGATAAAATAAAATAAAATAAAGCTATTATAATAAAAAATAAAAATTATTAAGAATAAATTTATTAAGAAAAAATTTTTTTTCATTTTTAAAAATAGATTTATTAATTTTTTATAATAAAAAATAAGAAAAAAATTATTAAGAAAACAATTTATTAAGAAAAAAAATTTTTAATTTTTTAAAATAAAAAATATGAAAAAACTTATTTAAAATTTTTTTTTAATTTTTAAAAATATAAAATAAGGAAACAATTATTAAGAAAACATTTATTAGGAAAAAAAATTTTTTTACATAAAAAAACAAAAAACGGACGGACCTAACCCTAGGACTAATGGTGAAAGCAAAGCTATACAGACAAAATCTCACCCAGAAGCATACACATATACACTCACAAAAAAAGGAAAAGGGGAAAAATTAATATATCCTGCTCCCAAAGTCCACCTCCTGAATTTGGGATGATTCGTTGTCTATTCAGGTATTTAACAGATGCAGGCACATCAAGTTGTTTGTGGAGCTTTAATCCGCTGCTTCTGAGGCTGCTGGGAGAGATTTCCCTTTCTCTTCTTTGTTCCCACAGCTCCCGGGGTTCAGGTTTGGATTTGGACCCGCCTCTGCATGTAGGTCGCCTGAGGGCGTCTGTTCCCCGCCCAGCCAGAACGGGGTTAAAGGAGCAGCTGACTAGGGGGCCCTGGGTCACTCAGGCCAGGGGGAGGGAAGGGTACGGATGCGGGGCGAGCCTCCGGCGGCAGAGGCCGGCGTGACGTTGCAGCAGCCTGAGGCGCGCTGTGCGTTCTCCCGGGGAAGTTGTCCCTGGATCACGGGAGCCTGGCAGTGGCGGGCTGCACCGGCTCCCGGGAGGGGCGGTGTGGAGAGTGACCTGTGCTCACACACAGGCTTCCTGGTGGTGGCAGCAGCAGCCTTAGAGTCTCATGCCCGTCTCTGGGGTCCGCGCTAATAACCGCGGCTCACGCCCGTATCTGGAGCTCCTTTAAGTGGCGCTCTGAATCCCCTCTCCTTGTGTGCCGCAAAACAAAGAGGCAAGAAAAAGTCTCTTGCGTCTTCAGCAGCTGCAGACTTTTTCCCGGGCTTCCTCCCGGCTAGCTGTGGTGCACTAGCCCCTTCAGGCTGTGTTCACGCCGCCAACCCCAGTCCTCTCCCTGCGATCCGACCCGAAACCCGAGCCTCAGCTCCCAGCCCCCGCCCGCCCTGGCGGGTGAGCAGACAAGCCTCTCGGGCTGCTGAGTGCTGCTTGGCGCCGATCCTCTGTGCGGGAATCTCTCCGCTTTGCCCTCCGCACCCCTGTGGCTGCGCTCTCCTCCGTGGCTCCGAAGCTTACCTCCTCTGCCACCCGCAGTCTCTGCCCGCGAAGGGGCTTCCTAGTGTGTGGAAACCTTTCCTCCTTCACAGCTCCCTCCCACTGGTGCAGGTCCCGTCCCTATTCTTTTGTCTCTGTTATTTCTTTTTTCTTTTGCCCTACCCAAGTACATGGGGATTTTCTTGCCTTTTGGGAGGTCTGAGGTCTTCTGCCAGCGTTCAGTGGGTGTTCTGTAGGAGCAGTTCCACGTGTAGATGTATTTCTACTGTATCTGTGGGAAGGAAGGTGATCTCCGCGTCTTACTCTTCCGCCATCTTGCCCAGACCCGGATCCACTTTTAATATAGCCAGTCCCTAAGCAATGACATCCACCAAATACTGAGTTTGACATAGTAGCTTTATTTTTTAGGTAATGCTGCTAAAGTACATTGATTATACCTGTGCTTAACATTTATTAAGTTCTAAATAGTATCATATTTTTTACTACTTATTGTTCTCTCTCTCTTCCCCTTAACAGACACCAGGTTTCTTTTATCCTTCTACCATGTGTTCAGTTACAATTCTTGTCCTTGGCAGTAATTGAGTACCTTTTTGTGTTATTGTTGAAATGAAATAGCACTGAGCTCATCTTAGTGTTATTTAGATTCTTGGCTGGCATAAGAAATATTCTCAGTATTCACTCACTATGATCCTTATGTATGACCTGAAATTGTCTGGTTCATTTACCAAACCTCAGAACTGAGATTGCATTTTAACTCAGTAATATGTCAATACCTAGGAAATTTGGCAGTCATTTCCCCTTAGATGATTAATGATCTGGTAAAAAGAATATAGCTTGTACTGTGAATTTGTGAAACAAGATTAATTGTGGATGGATTAGGCAATAGTAATTTCAGGCTACAAACTACTCTTTTTTACATCTATAAAATAAAATAATTATTGCACATTACTTATTCCCACAGGGATATTTAAGTAGTGTACTATATCAACGCTATTCACAAAAACTAAAAAATATTGTGTCCTACTTAAATACCACATGAGGAGGAAAACTCCCCTTTTAAAAACTGCCTTATTTGTTTAAATTGTCTATTTTTACTGTTTTAGGTTATTTATTGCCTTTGCTTATAAACTCCTTGGAGCTAAGAGATTAGAAAAATTAATTCCACTTGATCTTGGCTTAGTTTCACTCTTTGCCATCTTATTTATGAATGAGATCTCCACTTCCTAACAATGACATATGGAGGCAGAAGTTACCAAGGGAAAAATTAATAATTCGACTACTTAAAAAAAAAGGGGGCGGGGAATCTAATGATAGCATCAAATCTTCTATATATCAACTTTTCATAAATAAAAATCAAATGACAAATTGGAAGTTATATATTACAAATATGAAAATGAGTAGGTTAATTATCAACATGAATAAATTTCATTAAATATGCATTCCTTTCAATCTAGCAATTTACTTTACCATTTAAAAATGTCAGGTACTGTGTCAAATTCATCATTGTATTTTTAGCACCTGGAATATGGTAGATGCTAAAGAATATTTTTTAATTGAAATAATAGGAAAGGAGGAAGACTCAAGAGAAGAATCCTAAAGAGGGCTAATATTTAAGATATAGGCAAAGAATGAAGATTGGCAAAGAATGAAGAAGGCTGAAAACCACAGAGTAAAATACAGAAGAAATAAGGAGGAAAATATGTGTGATATGATAACAAAGGATAAAGGATATTCAAGGAGACATTGATCCACAGTGTCAAATGTGGTTGGGAAATCAAATATGATAAAAATTTATTATACCCATTGGATTAAACATAGTGAATCATGGTGATTCAGTGAATAGGAAAAGAAACAGAGCAGTGGAGTTACAGACGAAACGTCAGGGGTTTGAGGAATAATTGGAAGAAAGGAGATGAGACAATGGATCTCAACAAATTTTTTATGAGTTAGATTATAGATGGGAAGAGAGAGAAATTATCAAGGTGTATGGGGTTGATGAAAGTTTTTTTTTCTTGTGAATGGAAAAGTTTGGGTATACTTACAGTGGTATAAACTAGCCAGTAGAGACCCTGAAGTTGGGAGGAGGATTAGATAGAGAGCATATTTGAAGGATCATGAATTTTTTTTTTTTTTTTTTTTTTTTTGCTGATGGTCATTTGACTGGTGTGAGCTGAAACCTTTTTGGAGGTTGGATTTGCATGTGGCTAATAATTCCTTATACTGAGCTTTAGGCATGTCCTTTTTTTCTTTTCCTTTTTTTTTTTTAAATTTTTTAATCAGTCATCAATTTTATACACATCACTTTACACATGTCAATCCCAATCGCCCAATTCAGCACACCACCATCCCCACCCGACCGCAGTTTTCCCCCCTTGGTGTCCATACGTTTGTTCTCTAAATCTGTGTCTCAAATTCTGCCTTGCAACCTGGTTCATCTGTACCATTTTTCTAGCTTCCACATACATGCGTTAATATAAATATTTGTTTTTCTCTTTCTGACTTACTTCACTCTGTATGACAGTCTCTAGATCCATCCACATCTCAACAAATGACTCAATTTCGTTCCTTTTTATGGCTGAATAATATTCCATTGTATATATGTACCACAACTTCTTTATCCATTCGTCTGTTGATGGGCATTTAGGTTGCTTCCATGACCTGGCTATTGTAAATAGTGCTGCAATGAACATTGCGGTGCATATGTCTTTTTGAATTATGGTTTTCTTTGGGTATATGCCCAGTAGTGGGATTGCTGGATCATAAGGTAATTCTATTTTTAGTTTTTTAAGGAACCTCCATACTGTTCTCCATAGTGGCTGTATCAATTTACATTCCCACCAATGGTGCAACAGGGTTCCCTTTTCTCCACACCCTCTCCAGCATTTGTTCTTTGTAGATTTTCTGATGATGCCCATTCTAACTGGTGTGAGGTGATACCTCATTGTAGTTTTGATTTGCATTTCTCTAATAATTAGTAATGTTGAGCATCTTTTCATGTGCTTCGTGGCCGTCTGTATGTCTTCTTTGGAGAAATGTCTATTTAGGTCTTCTGCCCATTTTTGGATTGAGTTGTTTGTTTCTTTAATATTGAGCTGCATGAGCTGTTTATATATTTTGGAGATTAATCCTTTGTCTGTTGATTCATTTGCAAATATTTTCTCCCATTCTGAGGGTTGTCTTTTCGTCTTGTTTATGGATTCCTTTGCTGTGCAAAAGCTTTTAAGTTTCATTAGGTCCCATTTGTTTATTTTTGTTTTTATTTCCATTACTCTAGAAGGTGGATCAAAAAAGATCTTGCTGTGATTTATGTCAAAGAGTGTTCTTCCTATGTTTTCCTCTAAGAGTTTTATAGTGTCCAGTCTTACATTTAGGTCTCAAATCCATTTTGAGTTTATTTTTGTGTATGGTGTTAGGAAGTATTCTAATTTCATTCTTTTACATGTAGCTGTCCAGTTTTCCCAGCACCACTTATTGAAGAGACTGTCTTTCCTCCATTCTATATCTTTGCCTCCTTTGTCATAGATTAGTTGACCATAGGTGCGTGGGTTTATCTCTGGGCTTTCTATCTTGTTCCATTGATCTATGTTTCTGTTTTTGTGCCAGTACCATATTGTCTTGATTACTGTAGCTTTGCAGTATAGTCTGAAGTCAGGGAGTCTGATTCCTGCAGCTCCTTTTTTTTCCCTCAAGACTGCTTTGGCTATTCGGGGTCTTTTTTGTCTCCATACAAATTTTAAGATGATTTGTTCTAGTTCCATAAAAAATGCCATTGGTAATTTGATAGGGATTGCATTGAATCTGTAGATTGCTTTGGGTAGTATAGTCATTTTCACAACATTGATTCTTCCAATCCAAGAACATGGTATATCTCTCCATCTGTTTGTATCATCTTTAATTTCTTTCATCAGTGTCTTATAGTTTTCTGCATACAGGTCTTTTGTCTCCATAGGTAGGTTTATTCCTAGGTATTTTATCCTTTTTGTGGCAATGGTAAATGGGAGTGTTTCCTTAATTTCTCTTTCAGATTTTGCATCATTAGTGTATAGGAATGCAAGAGATTTCTGTGCATTAATTTTGTATCCTGCAACTTTACCAAATTCATTAATTAGCACTAGCAGTTTTCTGGTGGCAGTTTTAGGATTCTCTATGTATAGTATCATGTCATCTGCAAACAGTGACAGTTTTACTTCTTCTTTTCCAATTTGGATTCATTTTATTTCTTTTTCTTCTCTGATTGCCATGGCTAGGACTTCCAGAACTATGTTGAATAATAGTGGTGAGAGTGGACATCCTTGTCTCGTTCCTGATCTTAGAGGAAATGCTTTCAGTTTTTCACCATTGAGAATGATGTTTGCTGTGGGTTTGTCATATATGGCCTTTATTATGTTGAGGTAGGTTCCCTCTATGCCCACTTTCTGGAGAGTTTTTATCATAAATGCGTGTTGAGTTTTGTCAAAAGCTTTTTCTGCATCTATTGAGATGATCATATGGCTTTTATTCTTCAATTTGTTAATATGGTGTATCACATTGATTGATTTGCATATCTTGAAGAATCCTTGCATCCCTGGGATAAATCCCACTTGATCGTGGTGTATGATCCTTTTAATGTGTTGTTGGATTCTGTTTGCTAATATTTTGTTGAGGATTTTTGCATCTATATGCATCAGTGATATTGGTCTCTAATTTTCTTTTTTTGTAGTATCTTTGTCTGGTTTTGGTATCAGGGTGATGGTGGCCTCATAGAATGAGTTTGGGAGTGTTCCTTCCTCTGCAATTTTTTGGAAGAGTTTGAGAAGGATAGGTGTTAGCTCTTCTCTAAATGTTTGATAGAATTCACCTGTGAAGCCATCTGGTCCTGGACTTCTGTTTGTTGGAAGATTTTTAATCACAGTTTCAATTTCATTACTTGTAATTGGTCTGTTCATATTTTCTGTTTCTTCCTGGTTCAGTCTTGGAAGCTTATACCTTTCTAAGAATTTGTTCATTTCTTCCAGGTTGTCCATTTTATTGGCATAGAGTTGCTTGTAGTAGTCTCTTAGGATGCTTTGTATTTCTGCGGTGTCTGTTGTAACTTCTCCTTTTTCATTTCTGATTTTATTGATTTGAGTCCTCTCCCTCTTTTTCTTGATGAGTCTGGCTAATGGCTTATCAATTTTGTTTATCTTCTCAAAGAACCAGCTTTTAGTTTTATTGATCTTGGCTATTGTTTTCTTTGTTTCTATTTCATTTATTTCTGCTCTGATCTTTATGATTTCTTTCCTTCTGCTAACATTGGGTTTTGCTTGTTCTTCTTTCTCTAGTTTCTTTAGGTGTAAGGTTACATTGTTTACTTGAGATTTTTCTTGTTTCTTTAGGTAGCCTTGTATAGCTATAAACTTCCCTCTTAGAACTGCTTTTGCTGCATCCCATAGGTTTTGGGTCGTCATGTTTTCATTGTCATTTGTCTCTAGGTATTTTTTGATTTCCTCTTTGAGTTCTTCAGTGATCGCTTGGTTATTTAGTAACATATTGTTTAGCCTCCATGTGTTTGTGTTTTTTACATTTTTTTCCCTGTAATTGATTTCTAATCTCATAGCATTGTGGTCCGAAAAGATGCTTGATATGATTTCAATTTTCTTAAATTTACTGAGGCTTGATTTGTGACCCAAGATGTGATCTTTCCTGGAGAATGTTCCATGCGCACTTGAGAAGAACATGTAATCTGCTGTTTTAGGATGGAATGTCCTATAAATATCAATTAAATCTATCTGGTCTATTGTGTCATTTAAAGCTTCTGTTTCCTTATTTATTTTCATTTTGGATAATCTGTGCATTGGTGTAGGTGAGGTGTTAGAGTCCCCCACTATTATTGTGTTACTGTCAATTTCCTCTTTTATAGCTGTTAGCAGTTGCCTTATGTATTGAGGTGCTCCTATGTTGGATGCATATATATTTATAATTGTTATATCTTCTTCTTGGATTGATCCCTTGATCATTATGTAGTGTCCTTCGTTGTCTCCTGTAACATTCTTTGTTTTAAAGTCTATTTTATCTGATATGAGTATAGCTACTCCAGCTTTCTTTTGATTTCCATTTGCATGGAATATCTTTTTCCATCCCCTCACTTTCAGTCTGTATGTGTCCCTAGGTCTAAAGTGGGTCTCTTGTAGACAGCATATATATGGGTCTTGTTTTTGTATCCATTCAGCAAGCCTGTGTCTTTTGGTTGGAACATTTAATCCATTCATGTTTAAGGTAATTATTGATATGTATGTTCCTATGACCATTTTCTTAATTGTTTTGGGTTTGTTTTTGTAGGTCCTTTTCTTATCTTGTGTTTCCCACTTAGAGAAGTTCCTTTAGCATTTGTTGTAGAGCTGGTTTGGTGGTGCTGAATTTTCTTAGCTTTTGCTTGTCTGTAAAGCTTTTGATTTCTCCATCAAATCTAAATGAGATCCTTGCCGGGTAGAGTAATCTTGGTTGTAGGTTCTTCCCTTTCATCACTTTAAGTATATCATGCCACTCCCTTCTGGCTTGTAGAGTTTCTGCTGAGAAATCAGCTGTTAACCTTATGGGAGTTCCCTTGTATGTTATTTGTCATTTTTCCCTTGCTGCTTTTAATAATTTTTTTTTGTCTTTAATTTTTGCCACTTTTATTACTATGTGTCTCAGCGTGTTTCTCCTTAGGTTTATCCCGTATGGGACTCTCTGCGCTTCCTGGACTTGGGTGGCTATTTCCTTTCCCATGTTAGTTAAGTTTTCGACTATAATCTCTTCAAATATTTTCCCTGGTCCTTTCTCTCTCTCTTCTCCTTCTGGCACCCCTATAATGTGAATGTTTTTTCATTTAATGTTGTCCCAGAGGTCTCTTAGGCTGTCTTCATTTCTTTTCATTCTTTTTTCTTTATTCTGTTCCGCAGCAGTGAATTCCAGCATTCTGTCTTCCAGGTCACTTATCCGTTCTTCTGCCTCAGTTATTCTGCTATTGATTCCTTCTAGTGTAGTTTTCATTTCAGTTATTGTATTGGTCATCTCTGTTTGTTCTTTAATTCTTCTAGGTCTTTGTTAATCACTTCTTGCATTTTCTCAATCTTTGCCTCCATTCTCATTCCGAGGTCCTGGATCATCTTCACTATCATTATTCTGAATTCTTTTTCTGGAAGGTTGCCTATCTCCACTTCATTTAGTTGTTTTTCTGGGGTTTTTTCTTGTTCCTTCATCTGGTATATAGCCCTCTGCCTTTTCATCTTGTCTGTCTTTCTGTAAATGTGGTTTTTGTTCCACAGGCTGCAGGATTGTAGTTTTCCTTGCTTCTGCTGTCTGCCCTCTGGTGGTTGAGGCTATCTAAGAGGCTTGATGGGAGGCTCTGGTGGTGGGTAGAGCTTACTGTTTCTGTGTCGGTCAGAGCTCTGTAAAACTTTAATCCTCTTGACTGTTGATGGGTGGGCCTGGGTTCCCTACCTGTTGGTTGTTTTGCCTGAGGCAACCCAACCCTGGAGCCTACCTGGGCTCTTTGGTGGGGCTAATGGCAGACTCTGGGAGGGCTCACGCCAAGGAGTACTTCCCAGAACCTCCGCTGCCAGTGTCCTTGTCCCCACGGTGAAACAGAGCCAGCCACCGCCTCTGCAGGAGACCCTCCAACACCAGCAGATAGGTCTGGTTCAGTCTCCCCCAGGGTCACTGCTCCTTCCCCCAGGTCCCGATGTGCACACTATTCCGTGTGCACCTTCCAAGAGTGGGGTCTCTGTTTCCCCCAGTCCTGTCAAAGTCCTGCACTCCATTCCCACTAGGCTTCAAAGTCTGATTCTCTATGAATTCCTCCTCCCGTTGCCAGACCCCCAGGTTGGGAAGCCTGACGTGGGGCTCAGAACCTTCACTCCAGTGGGTGGACTTCTGTGGTATAAGTGTTCGCCAGTCTGTGAGTCACCCACCCACCAGTTATGGGATTTGATTTTACTCTGATTGCGCCCCTCCTACCGTCTCACTGTAGCTTCTCCTCTATCCTTGGACGTGGGGTATCCTCCTTGGTGAAGTCCAGTGTCTTCCTTTCAATGATTGTCCAGCAGCCAGTTGTCATTCTGGTGTTCTTGCAAGAGGGAGTGAGAGCACGTTGAAGGATCATGAATTTTCAACTATTAAGTTCACACATATGAAATTGCCATTTGTGTAGGACAAAAGTGGTCATATACTGACAATTTCATACAGTTCAACCCAATGGATTGGAGAGCTTGGATAAACGGTAGTCATCCTCTTGAGAGTATGAATGGACATAGGTAGGTTTGTTAGTTTGACGTCAGGACGTTGAAGGAATTCTCATGTAATTGATCATTGATTTGAAGTATTAGAAACATGAGAGCACAGGTGGTGAGAACTGGAAGTTTGAGAAGTTGAAAACGAGAAATTGAAAACAGTCATAGAAAGCCGGAGTATAGAGTAAGGGGATGTAGTAGAAATAGTAGTTAGTGAGCTGGGGACTCAGATGAACTGGTACTTCGTGCACATCTGTTGCATTACTCAGTGGTCTGTCTGGGCAGAGGTAAGCCATTTTTCAGATAGTTATGTTCTCTCTAGAATTTATCCAGGTATGAATGATGAAGGAAATACGGGACAAGAGAATTTAGTAGAGTTTAAGACATCATTGAAAAATTTTTTGGAATGGTGAACCTAAGGATCATGACAGAAAAAAAGATGATTGTGTGTGTATGTGTGTTTGGTGGAGGTAGCAACTGAAGGATATGAAGAATTCATTGACTGGAAAAGCCAATGAATAATAATTTTTTTAAAAAAGGATGCATTATGCACTAGAAGTAACTAAGACTGTAAGAAGGAAGGTTAGGATAGTTATCATTGTCCAAAGTTATGATTCAGAGAGAGTAATTCCAAGTCATGTCAAAGTCTAGGGTGTGGGCATGAGAGTAATATTTGAAGAGAAGATTATAGTGATGAGACAGTTAAGGAAACAAATGCTTGCAATGTTGGAGATCAACCACACGGACACTGAAGCTACATAGGGTAAATATAGGACTTGGAATAGAGAACGAGATGGGGGAACAAGTTTCAGTCTTTAATAAATGGAAGGCATGATCATAGGTCCACGAGGACAGTGATAAGGAAGGAAAGGGGTAGAGAGCAGAATTGTGCGAGCCTCAAAGGAACAAGGCAGTTTACAGGGCCGTGGAAAGTAATGATCCAAGGTGACAGTAAGGAGTGAGGAGGACAAGACAATCTTTGATAATAAACTCATACTTGAGAGGGCTATAAAAAATGCTGTGTCCATAGGAAAGAACTGTATTTGAATTTTGCAGGCGTATATTGCAATATTCAGTGAAAAAATATATTTGGGACATAGAGTAGTTTGTTAAGCATGGGATGGCACTCCAGAAATTGTGAAAGTGCAGAAGATAATTTATCCTAAAGAAATAATTTTACATGTATGCAAACATTAGCCAGAGGGATGGTCATTATTGCAGTGTTCCTTATAATATGGGTGTCAATTTTACCAAGATTAAAAACATTTTAAAACAGAAGAGATTTAAATTAAAGACAATCTATCATGATATTTTCCTGTAAAAATACTTAATAGTTAAAACAGATATGTTTGTATCTTAAGTCTTATTTTTAAAAATATGTATGATTTTAAAAGTTCTGGTAAAGCTTTAAGTGCATTTTAAAACTTGAAATTATGTTACTTCAGAGATATTAATTTACTCTTACTCAGTTTGGGGGCCACCTGTTGTCTCATTTTTTTGGTATCTATTCCTAGTCCTACACTGACAATGCTGAAGTCCTAGAGCCTAAGACACTATTACAGAAGCTGAGGGAAACCTCTCATTTAAACGACAAGTTTGGTTTTCAAATTAAAATCATTAGGCCCTGACTTCTACTTTGATATGTTTTCACTTGGCAGAGTTCTTTTATGCTTATTGGAATAAAACCCAAAATTGATTGAAACAATCAATTTTAATTTATTTTAAATAACTTAAAATCCACTGACAGGTGTTACTACATGAAAAGAGACTCTAGGTGGTTGCCAGAGGTGGGGGTGGGGGATGGGTGAAGGGGGTCTAAAGCTAAAAACTTCTAGTTATAAATAAATAAGTCATGGGGATGTAATGTAGAGCATGGTGATTATAGTTAATAATACCGTATTTTATATTTGAAAATTGCTAACAGTAAATCTGAAAAGTTTTCGTCACAAGAAAAAAAATTGTAACTATGTATGATGACAGATGTTAACTAGACATTGTGGTGATCATTTCACAATATCGCATCATTACATTGTACACCTGAAACTATAAGGTTATATGACAACTATATCTTAATTTTTTTAAAAAAGAAAAGAAACTCATATTTCTGTGTGAGGTAAAGAGAAATGTAATATTATTCAGAACCTCACTGTAGGAATGCAATAATCCAAGAAATATATTTCAGAGTAGCTCATTTTTAGGAAAGAAAAAGGGACTAAATATTAGAAATATATTTACACCTATATATATCATTATATCTAAATACAGAGTGGCTTACTAGAAAAGTAGTCAAAATATTTCTATGTACAAAGGAGTCTTTAAAAGTAGTATGAAATCCAGTTAAATGGATTTTAAGATAATAGAGAAATCCAAACAACCAGTAGCTGATGAGTTGTTAGTTGGAAATTAGCCCCAAATAAATCTGAAGAACAATTAAATGGTTCAACTAACATATTATGTGCCCGGTGTTCTACTTGGTCCTGGCATGCACAACAACAAATAAGATATATTTTCTTCACTTTAGTCATGGGTGACGAAAACTAATAAATAAATGTTTATTTGTGTAGTATTCCAAATGGAGAAAACCCTGAGACTTAACTACACTGGGGTGTGGATCATCAATGGAAAGAGCAGAGATAGCTTTTTAACAGCACCTCTTCCACTCATCCCAGTACCCTCATCCCTTACTATTCCTGTGAGCCACAAAGCCAAGGAAGCCAAAGTCAATTTGTCAAAAACCTATTGAGTAGGCATACTGATGTGTCTGAATAGGGAATGGGACCATTGGATTTTTAAAGATTTTGGACCTGGAGGGGAAAATTTTGAAAATCTTGAAAAGGAAAAGTAATAAGAATGGAGAGGTCTAAATGGTTTCTTAGTCTGTTGACCAGATGTAAGTCTTTTGCTTTTCTCAGATTTTTACTTCAGCCTATTTTTCCTGTCTCTTTTTCTTTATGTCACTTTCACTTCTCTCCTTATCTTTCCGGTAGATTTCTTTTGCCATTACCCAGCTATAACATTTAACCAGAATTGATATTTACATAAGCCTTAAAATAAACTGAATTAAAACTTTATGTTTATTTATCCCCATCCCTTCAATGCCAAAAATGGTGACTGGTACATGGTAGTTCTTGAGTAAATACATGACTATTAAAGATATTGAAGTTTAAAAAATAAATGGATTAATTGAATTACCTTTATTGGTGTGGAATCACCATTTTTTTTCCTACAGGTTAGAAACACTTTGAAGTAAAAATAAAAATAATGTTAAGAGTAATCATCCTGTTTATATTACTGTCCATCTGAAAAGAAAATCCTAGTGTGTGCCAGTTCTAGAAATACAGGCAATTAAGTGTGAAAGTTGTTTTTGTTTGATTTGTTATGTTTCTTAACAACCTAAACCTTAATTTGTGGCTCTAAGGTGAACAGGGGAAAAGGGGAACATTTTGAGTGATTGTAAAGAATTTGTTGGGGGGGTTGTGGTCCAGAAATCAATGTGTTTGAGTTTTATATACAATTATTAGCAATGAAGAAAAGAGTGCAACTCTAGTTAAAAGTCATTAGAAAAGACATTTGTAATTCCCTTATTACCTTGAGCAGTTTGTACTCATTGACATCATATTTGTTTATGAAGAATTAATGTTCCAAATGTAGAAAAAGGAAGAATAGATCACACAGAGGAATGAGGGTTAAACAGATTTAAGATTTATCTATAGACTTCCTTTCAAATGTATTAAAAAACAAAAATTTTAGAATTATTTATTTGCTTCTCACTTTTTTTTGCTTCTCACTTTTTATAGTCTTATGTACAAATTATTCTTATATTCTTTCTTTTTTCATGTTTCAACATAGTATTGGAAGTTCTTTGTTTTGAATTTTATTTTATTTTTTATATGGCAGGTTCTTATTAGTTATCTATTTTATACATATCAGTGTATACATATCAATCCCAATCTCCCAATTCATCACACCACCACCAACACCCCCCAGTCTTCCCCCCTTGGTGTCAATACGTTTCTTCTCTACATCTGTGTGTCTATTTCTGCCTTGCAAACCGGTTCACCTGTACTATTTTTCTAGATTCCACATATATGCGTTAATATATGATATTTGTTTTTCTCTTTCTGACTTACTTCACTCTATATGACAGTCTCTAAATCCATCCACCTCACTACAAATAACTCAATTTCATTTCTTTTTATGGCTGAGTAATATTCCATTGTATATATGTGCCACATCTTTTTTTTTGGGGGGGGGGAGGCCACATCTTCTTTATCCATTAATCTGTCGATGGACACTTACGTTGCTTCCATGTCCTGGCTATTGTAAATACTGCTGCAATGAACATTGTGGTACCTGACTCTTTTTGAATTATGGTTTTCTCAGGATATATGTCCAGGAATGGGATTGCTGGGTCATATGGTAGTTCTATTTTTAGTTTTTTAAGGAACCTCCATACTGTTCTCCATAGCGGCTGTACGAATTTACATTCCCACCAACAGAGCAAGAGGGTTCCCTTTTCTCCATACCCTCTCCAGCATTTATTGTTTCTAGATTTTCTGATGATGCACACTCTAACTGGTGTGAGGTGATACCTCATTGTAGTTTTGATTTGCATTTCTCTAGTAATTAGTGATGTTGAGCAGCTTGTATTGTGCCTTTTGGCCATCTGTATGTCTTCTTTGGAGAAATGTCTATTTAGCTCTTCTGCTCATTTTTTAATGGGGTTCTTTGTTTTTTTAATATTGAGCTGCATGAACTATTTATATATTTTGGAGATTAATCCTTTGTCTTTTGATTCATTTGCAAATATTTTCTCCCATTCTGAGGGTTGTCTTTTCATCTTGTTTATAGTTTCCTTTGCTGTGCAAAAGCTTTTAAGTTTCAATAGGTCCCATTTGTTTATTTTTGTTGTTATTTCCATTACTCTAGGAGGTGGGTCAAAAATATCTTGCTGTGATTTATGTCAAAGGGTGTGCCCTATGTTTTCTTCTAAGAGTTTTATAGTGTGTGCCCTTACATTTAGGTCTTTAATCCATTTTGAGTTTATTTTTGTGTATGGTGTTAGGGAGTGTTCTAATTTCATTCTTTTACATGTAGCTGTCCAATTTTCCCAGCACCACTTATTGAAGAGACTGTCTTTTCTCCATTGTATATCCTTGCCTCCTTTGTCATAGATTAGTTGACCATAGGTGCATGGTTTTATCTCTGGGCTTTCTATCCTGTTCCATTGATCTATATTTCTGGTTTTTTGCCAGTACCATATTGTCTTGATTACTGTAGCTTTGTAGTATAGTCTGAAGTCAGGGAATCTGCTTCCTCCACTCCATTATTTTCCCTCAAGTTTGCTTTGGCTATTCAGGGTCTTTTGTGTCTCCATACAAATTTTAAGATTTTTTTGTTCTAGTTCTGTAAAAAATGCCATTGGTAATTTGATAGGGATTGTATTGAATCTGTAGATTGCTTTGGGTAGTAGAGTCATTTTCACAATATTGATTCTTCCAATCCAAGAATATGGAATATCTCTCCATCTGTTTGTGTCATCTCTGGTTTCTTTCATCAGTGTCTTATAGTCTTCTGAGTACAGGTCTTTTACCTCCTTAGGTACGTTTATTCCTAGGTATTTTATTCTTTTTGTTGCAATGGTGAATGGGATTGTTTCCTTAATTTCTCTCTGTGATCTTTCATTGTTAGTGTGTAGGAATGCAAGATATTTCTGTGCATTAATTTTGTATCCTGCAAATTTACCAAATTCTTTGATTAGCTCTAGTAGTTTTCTGGTGGCATCTTTAGGATTGTCTATGTATAGTATCATGTCATCTGCAAACAGTGACAGTTTTACTTCTTCTTTTCCAATTTGGATTCCTTTTATGTCTTTTTCTTCTCTGATTGCCATGGCTAGGACTTCCAAAACTATGTTGAATAATAGTGGTGAGAGTGGACATCCTTGTCTTGTTCCTGATCTTAGTGGAAATGGTTTCAGTTTTTCACCATTGAGAATGATGTTGGCTGTGGGTTTGTCATATATGGCCTTTATTATGTTGAGGTAGGTTCCCTCTATGCCCACTTTCTGGAGAGTTTTTATCATAAACGGGTGTTGAATTTTGTCACAAGCTTTTTCTGCAACTAGTGAGATGATCATATGGTTTTTATTCTTCAATTTGTTAATATGGTGTATCACACTGATTGATTTGCATATATTGAAGAATCCTTGCATTCCTGGTATAAACCCAACTTGATCATGGTGTATGATCCTTTTACTGTGCTGTTGGATTCTGTTTGCTAGTATTTTGTTGAGGATTTTTGCATCTATATTCATCAGTGATATTGGCCTGTAGTTTTCTTTCTTTGTGACATCTTTGTCTGGTTTTGGTATCAGGGTGATGGTGGCCTTGTAGAATGAGTTTGGGAGTGTTCCTTCCTCTACAGTTTTTTGGAAGAATTTGAGAAGGATAGGTGTTAGCTCTTCTCTAAATGTTTGATAGAATTCACCTGTGAAGCCATCTGGTCCTGGGCTTTTGTTTGTTGGAAGATTTTTAATCACAGTTTCAATTTCATTACTTGTGATTGCTCTGTTCATATTTTGTATTTCTTCCTGGTTAAGTCTTGGCAGGTTATACCTTTCTAAGAATTTGTCCATTTCTTCAAGGTTGTCCATTTTATTGGCATAAAGTTGCCTGTAGTAGTCTCTTATGATGCTTTGTATTTCTGTGGTGTCCATTGTAATTTCTCCTTTTTCATTTTGAATCTGGCGAAAGGTTTATCAATTTTGTTTATCTTCTCAAAGAACCAGCTTTTAGTTTTATTGATCTTTGCTATTGTTTTCTTTGTTTCTATTTCATTTATTTCTCCTCTGATCTTTATGATTTCTTTCCTTCTACTAACTTTGGGTTTTGTTTGTTCTTCTTTCTCTAGTTCCTTTAGGTGTAAGGTTAGATTGTTTATTTGAGATTTTTCTTGTTTCTTTCGGTAGGCTTGTATAGCTATAGACTTCCCTCTTAGAACTGCTTTTGCTGCATCCCATAGGTTTTGGATCATCGTGTTTTCATTGTCATTTGTCTCTAGGTATTTTTTGATTTCCTCTTTGATTTCTTCAGTGATTTCTTGGTTATTTAGTAATGTACTGTTTAGCCTCCATGTGTGTGTGTTTTACGTTTTTTCCCTGTAATTGATTTCTAATCTCATAGCGTTGTGGTTGGAAAAGATGCTTGATATGATTTCAAGTTTCTTAAATTTACCGAAGCTTGATTTGTGACCCAAGATGTGATCTATCCTGGAGAATGTTCCGTGTGCACTTGAGAAGAAAGTGTAATCTGCTCTTTTCAGATGGAATGTCCTATAAATTTCAATGAAATCTATCTTGTCTATTGTGTCATTTAAAGCTTGTGTTTCCTTATTAATTTTCTGTCTGGATGATCTGTCCATTGGTGTAAGTGAGGTGTTAAAGTCCCTCACTATTATTGTGTTACTGTCGATTTCCTCTTTTAGAGCTGTTAGCATTTGCCTTATGTATTGAGGTGCTCCTATGTTGGGTGCATATATATTTATAATTGTTATATCTTCTTCTTGGATTGATCCCTTGATCATTATATAGGTTCGTTCCTTGTCTCTTGTAACATTATTTTAAATCTGTTTTATCTGGTATGAGTATTGCTACTCCAGCTCTCTTTTGATTTCCACTTGCATGGAATATCTTTTTCCATTCTCTCACTTTTAGTGTGTATGTATCCCTCTATCTGAAGTGGGTCTCTTGTAGACAGCATATAGATGGGTCTTGTTTTTATATCCATTCAGTAAGCTTGTGTCTTTTAGTTGGAGTATTTAATCCATTCACATTTAAGGTAATTATCGATATGTATGTTCCTATTACCATTTTCTTAATTGTTTTGGGTTTGTTTTTGTAGGTCCTTTTCTTCTCTTGTGTTTCCCACTTAGAGAAGTTCCTTTAGTATTTGTTGTAGAGCTGGTTTGGTGGTGCTGAATTCTCTTAGCTATTGCTTGTCTGTAAAGCTTTTACTTTCTCCATCAAATCTGAATGTGATCGTTGCAGAGTAATCTTGGTTGTAGGTTCTTCCCTTTCATCTCTTTAAATATACCGTGCTACTCCCTTCTGACTTGTAGATTTTCTGCTGAGAAATCAGCTGTTAACCTTATGGGAGTTCCCTTGTATGTTATTTGTCATTTTTCCCTTGCTGCTTTAATAATTTTTCTTTGTCTTTAATTTTTGTCAATTTGATTACTGTGTGTCTCGGCATGCTTCTCCTTGGCTTTATCCTGCCTGGGACTCTCTGCCTTTCCTGGACTTGAGTGGCTATTTTCTTTCCCATGTTAGGGAAGTTTTCAACTATAATCTCTTCAAATATTTTCTCTGGTCCTTTCTCTCTCTCTTCTCCTTCTGGGACCCCTATAGTGTGAATGTTGGTACGTTTAATTTTGTCCCAGAGGTCTCTTAGACTGTCTTCATTTCTTTTCATTCTTTTTTCTTTATTCTGTTCTGCAGCAATGACTTCTACCATTCCGTCTTCCAGGTCACTTATCCGTTCTTCTGTCTCAGTTATTCTTCTATTGATTCCTTCTAGTGTATTGTGCATTTCAGTTATTGTATTGTTCATCTCTGTTTGTTCTTTAATTCTTCTAGGTGTTTATTCTTTAATTCTCCTAGGTCTTTGTTAAACATTTCTTGCATCTTCTCGATCTTTGCCTCTATTGTTTTTCCGAGGTCCTGGATCATCTTCACTACAGTTATTCTGAATTCTTTTTCTGGAAACTTGCCTGTCTCCACTGCATTTAGTTGTTTTTCTGGAATTTTATCTTGTTCCTTCATCTCGTACATAGTCCTCTGCCTTTTCATTTTGTCTTTCTTTCTGTGAATGTGGTTTTCATTCCACAGGTTGCAGTGTTGTAGTTCTTCTTGCTTCTGCTGTCTGCCCTCTGGTGGATTAGGCTATCTAAGAGGTTTGTGCAAGCTTTCTGATGGGAGGGACTGGTGGTGGATAGAACTGGGTGTTGCTCTGGTGGGCAGAGCTCAGTAAAACTTTAATCCACTTGTCTGCTGTTGGGTGGGGCTGAATCCCATCCCTGTTGGTTGTTTGGCCCGAGGTGACCCAGCACTGGAGCCTACAGGCCCTTTGGTGGGGCTAATATTGGACTCCGGGACAGCTCAGGTCAAGGAGTACTTCCCAGATCTTCTGCTGCCAGTGTCCTTGTCCCCTCAGTGAGCCACAGCTGCACCCCCCCACCTCTGCAGGAGACTCTCCACCAGTAGCACGTACGTCTGGATGAGTCTCCTATGGGGTCACTGCTCCTTCCCCCTGGGTCCTGATGTGCACACTACTTTGTGTGTGCCCTCCAAGAGTGGAGTCTCTGTTTCCCCCAGTCCTGTCAAAGTCCTGCAATCAAATCCCGCTAGCCTTCAAAGACTGATTCTCTGGGAATTCCTTCTCCTGTTGCTGCATCCCCAGGTTGGGAAGCCTGACATGGCGCTCAGAACCTTCACTCCAGTGGTTGGACTTCTGTGGTATAATTGTTCTCCAGTTTTTGAGTCAGTTACCCAGCAGTTATGGGATTTGGTTTTATTGTGATTGTGCCCCTCCTACTGTCTCATTGCGGCTTCTCCTTTGTCTTTGAATGTGCGGTATCTTTTTTGGTGAGTGCCAGTGTCTTCCTGTTGATGATTGTTTAGCAGCTTGTTGTGATTCCAGTGCTCTCGCAACAGGGAGTGAGTGCACATCCTTCTGCTGTGCCATCTTGAACCAATATCTTTAATATTGTTCTTTAATTTTTTATTTTAAAAGGCAAAGAATTTCTCAAAGGACATTAAAATCTTATTATTTTTTGACATTTTGATTATATTTATGAATTTCAGTAGGCGGGTTAAAATATAATACTTCTTATACAACTTATATATTTCTTCTATTTTCAGTGTATCAACTAAATGCATAATTTAGAAAGATCACACACAGCATTATATATTCTAAACTGGGATGAGGGTGAGAAAACACTTTCTTACTTGCTCCATCTTTCTATGCCTGCAAACTTACACACTTTTACCTCAAGCTCTATGTTTTTCCTCCCTTTCTCTGTAATTATATCATTTTCACATTAAATTTTCCAATTAAAATCCAACATGTTAAACTTTTCAAATCTTAAATAAAAAATTGTTAGCATGGTTTCCTGAAATAAAGAATATTAACATTACCAAGTTAATATTTTCTCCAGTGGTAGAGAAAAAAAAAAAAAAAAACTCTTAAATTCACTACTCAGAATAATTTCCGGAATTGGAAACCACAAATCTGAAACAAATGTTTTAAACATGAAATAAAATTAAACTTACTGATACATCATCCACTGTTGAGAATGCACACTCTTCCACTTCTGTGCTTCTTTGTGATTTCTCATCAAATGAGTAGCATGTGGACATTCTTTCAGACTTGTAAGGTGACTAAAGAAAGAATATACTTAAGGATTTAAAATAAACCAGTTTAACAAGTTTGGATGGTAAACTTTAACCAATAGTATGGTTTGAGGTGAAGAATCACTTGATAATCTTTGTTGTAGGAAGTAAATATTTCCTGGTTCTGGCTAATTAAATGAGAAACAATATAATGTCCAAAACCTAAGCACAACCCTTGAATACTTGGAGCAGTTTTGTGTTTGTCTTTCAAGAGATGGCACTCTTTGTTCTGAGTCAGTACGTTCTGGTCTTCAGGTCCTTTTAGAGGCAAGTGTGAAACAAGATCAGAGATTTTCATAAAAGGTTTGATAGCCCTTGACTTGCTTTTCTTAGTGCAATGGTACATGTCTGGGTCTGGCCCAGTAATTCTTTTGTATCTGCTTAAAGGGGAATCCAACTTTAAGGTGGGAAAGTGAAAATGTATTTGTGCCAACTGCCATTTTCAAGGACTTCCCCAACTCTCCTTGTGATTTCCTTTGTAACTACAGCAGTGCCTACTTTTATTGACTTTGAGTTTTCTTTTCTGTCCATCAGATCTTTTTTTTTCCCCCACTGGGTCTTTGCCCACATGCCTAGAATATTGTTTTCCTTCTCTGTAATACAGTTCTCAATTAAAAATCCACCTCACTGTAAGATTCAAGACATTTAGTTAGAATCTTATTACACAGGGTCCCTAGACTCTGAAAGCCTATGCTCTAAGATAACTCCTCCTGGATGTTTGCCTGTAATTTCCCTACTGTCCAAATAGCCCTTGACCCATGCTTTCCCTTCAAGCAGGAACCTAGTTTTAGTTTTCTTTATTTTCAAAATATTCCTCCTTTTAGACAGTGGAAGATTTGAGGCCAGAAACTGTGACATCTTTGAATGAATGAACTTATTAGCACCTCTGTAAATACTTTGATATTCAATGTTTACTGAATCTTTCTTTTAGTCAATTTGACAGTCAACATTTAAATTCATATTTCAATTCCTCTTTTGTTTTGAGAAGAAGTTTTTGGCAAAACAGGCACATAAAATTACAATGAATAAATGAACATATGGGAAAATGTTCAAATTGGCTAATAAATGAAAATTCTATACCTTTGTCAACTTTTTATTAAAGTATGACAAGTTACTACAATCTTAACCACTTAAAATGACAGCTATTTATTATTTGTTTTTATTCTGTTTGTCAGAAGTCCAGGTGGGCCCAACTTTGTTCTCTGCTTAGTGTTTAAAGGCTAAAAGCAAGATGTGGGCTCAGTTGGGTTTCTATCTGGAGGCTGTGGTAAAGAATCACTTGCTAGCATATTTAGTCTGTTGGTAGAATTAAGTTCATTTCAGAAGGACTAAGGTCCCTGTTTTTTTGCTCCGTATCATCTTGGGCTTCCCTCAGTTTCTGGAGGCTAACTGAATTCCTTGGTAAATGGTCCCATCCATTTTCAGGCCAACAGCGGTGCATCTTCTCACACTTGGAATCTCTGATTTTTCTGCTACCAAGAAAAGAAAACTCTCTGCTTCTAAGGGACTCTACTTCTAAAGGATTAGACTTAAACCCACCTGGAAAAATCTCCTTTTTTATTAACTCAAAGTCAAGTGATTAGTAACCTTAATCATATCTACAAAACTCCTGTTGCCATGTAATGTAACATAAGCATGGGTATGATTTCTCATTATAATTATAGTAAGATTAGGGCAGAAGATCTTGGAGGACGATTTAAAAAAAAAAAAGAATTCTGTCTACCACAATACTGAAAAAAAAATGATTGTTTTCCCCCTTTTAAACTATATGTTTAATAATGTTAGATATTTAGTAAAAATTCAACATTCACATACTCTGGGGGTATAGTCAGTTGGTACAACTCTTTCAAGAATGCAAACTTATTAAAGTGATAAGGAGGGAAGAAATTTTATGTGAAGGGATTCGTGTGTACATGAAACATTATAGTGTGTTTAGAGCACTAGAATACCTCTTTAAAAAATGAAAATTAAGAAGAATAGCAAAAGGAAAGAAGCCAAGATGAGAGATTAAAATGAAAAATAGGAAGGGGATAATCATGGAAGTTTTGTACATCTAGAAACTATGTTTTGTATTTACCCTATAGGTTAAGGTCTCTTAATTTCTTTTTATGCCACGTCCATGGTCATCTTTGGCTGTCTGGTGAAGACTATGGACCCCTTCTCATAATGATGTTTTTAGAAGCATAAAATAAAATACATAGAATTATACTAAAACCAATATATGGTGATGTAGTTATCAAAATAGTTTTGAAATTTTTGAATAGAAATAAATATGCTTCTCTTTTAACATATTAAATAACAGGATTTAGCAATGAGTCTAATAACATAATTTCAAAGTTGCAATGAGAATAAATATATTTTGATACATATGCAACAACTATTAAATGAAATTAAAATATCTATGATTTCGCTTGGTGACAAAGTCACTGATACAACTTATGTTACTGGGTTGTAGGGGTTTTTTTTTGCCTATTTTATAATGGAAAGAAATAGTAAGTTTCTGTTAAAAGTTAGTGAAGATAAAGAAGATTTTTTTCCTTTCCAAGTTGTGCTCTAGATTAAGTACATCTTCTGTAGGAGTTTTCTAGATTAAGTACATCTTCTGTAGGAGTTGGTGAAATTAGGGGTATTTGATATTAGAAATGCAGGGACATGGACTATAGGACTTCAAGTTTAGAGAAAGAAGATCATTTTGAGGTTCTTCCAACAGTTCAGAAGGAGATGATGGAAGTGGAAAAGAAGTTAAGATCATTTGGATTTATGAGTTCAAAGAATTGAGGCTAGGTGTGGATTATCTACTTGGATGTTGAAACTGACAACAATGAAGATAGGAGTCAGATACATAGGTCCATTCTGAGCAGGTGCCTAGTACCTCAGTTAATGTGGGGGGTGTCCAGAGCTTGGAAGTGATTAGAAGGGGCAATATGTGGTACGGTTAGAGGCATGAGCCTATATACTAAAAATAGTTTATATTTTTATACTATTGTGCAGCAGTAATTGTTGGAAGACTACACAAATATTTGGAAGCTTTTAAATGGGTGTTGGAAGAATTTTGACTTAGTATTAGAGCCAGGGAGAAAGAGCAATCACTTGAGAGGGTTACAATGAAAGGGTGTGTTAGATAGGGACATCCAGACTTGAGTAAGAGGTTGAGGGAGCATTCTGTGAAAGGTTGAAGGTATAGGAACATTTTGATTAAAAAAAAAACCAAGAAAGATTAAGTGGAATCAGCTGAGAAAAAGGGTAGTAGTGAGGTGTTAAACCAGTGGGAAAGACAAAGAGCAGTGTAGTGAGAGGGAGAAGAAACCACAGGCATTATGAGAAAGAAGCAAAGCAGAGGTAAGGATAGGTGATCACAGTGGTCTTCATTTGGTGCAGTGCAAGAGGATTCATGGAGTGAGGAATGGTAGGACACCATACCTTATGATTCATGACCCTGGTATAAAATTTAGTTGCTAGCAGGTTGCTATCCTAATGTTCTGGGCAAGGTCTATGTGGTGTAACTATTTAATGTATCAACTCAAAGATAGCCATTAAAAATGATAATAATACCAAACATGTGGTCATTGGAAAATATATAGTGTCAGATGGAGAAATACATAATTTTATATATGCTATTATGTCAATTTTGTCAAATATATGTAGGTATATATACAAGAATAGGAAGGTAAAAAAAAATAGTTATAAGTTGATACAATTGTGTGCCCTCTCCCTCTAAAAAGTATTAGTTATAATGTTCCCACAGGGTTTTTGTGTGTGTGTGTGTGTGGTGGGATAAGTAAATCCCATTCATTTCCTTTAATTAAAAAAAACTTTTATTCTGTAATGCAACTATTTTTTTTCCTACAAAACTTTTATAAAGTAGCTGCGGCTTAATATTTGTCTTTCCAATGGCTTTAACTTTCAGATTCTATTTATTTCTCCTCTCCACTTTTAAATTCTTCTTTTCTTCAAAGTGCCTTTCAGCCTATTCATTCAACTTCCTAATCCTCTTTCCCTAAGGATTATAACTTGTAGGACAAACACTAGAGGATTTAAAAAATTATCCCAAGAATTCAGTAATCTCCACCTAGATCTAAACAGGAAAATATGGGTTTGAGGTTCAGCAGAAAGTACTTGTTTTTAACACAGATGAAGGGTAGCTGAAACCATTAGGAAGGTAATCCTATGCATTTCTGAAATTTCTCCTCCTGAAAACATTTCTTAGGGGGGCATCTGAACATCTTTCATGGAGAGCACTGACATTTGGGAATGGAAAGAGAAGAAAGATCTAACAGGATGATCTCCTCATCTCCAAAACTAAATTTTAAATAAAAGTTGGGACATAGATTCTGACAATGGAAGAAAATGTATAAAAATAGAATTTCACAGGAAACCTATGACATCTGGTTAGCATACTCACAATTACATAGCTCTGTGACTTAAAGAATCTTTAATAATTCAGAATGTAGACTAAGATATTACTTAGCAGAGTCTTTAAAATATACTTTGTTAAATTCTGACTTTGGAATGATTTTGGTATTTTCCATTGTCAGCTATGTAATAGCTTTAACAATGTTCCCAGTTGATTTTTTCTTTTTTTAAATTTTTATTGGAGTATAGTTGATTTACAATGTTGTGTTAGTTTCAGGTGTACAGCAAAGCAAATCAGTTATACATATATATAATATATTACATATATTATATATAAATATCTCCACTATTTTTTAGATTCTTTTCCCATATAGGTCATTACAGAGTATTGAGTAGAGTTCCCTATGCTATACAGTGATTGATTATAGAGTTCTCCAACAAGTTGTCGTAAAATATGCTGTAAATAAAATGAATTGGGACTATATTCAGTCTTAAAGCTATCAAGTGAACAACAATTAATTTGACTTGCTTGGTACTTTTCTTTTTGTGATAAGTTAATATTAACCATATGAGCTATATTATATATTATTTCTCTTCAAGAAAATGCTAAATATAATTTCAACAAAACAGTGGTATTTGCAAAATACATAAAGCAATACTAATGATAATGAAAATGCTGACATTGTATAAAAACAATGACAATCTTAGTGCATGTGCAGCATCAGCTGTGCTGATACCAATTTATAATAATATACTTTGCACTTTTCAAACAGTTTGAAACATTCTCTGAATTTGGACTTTAATTTATTATTCAAGAGGAAAGCCTCAAACATCTTGAGGAGATAGATTAAGTTCCCTTTGACAGGATAAGGGCAGTTGGGAGTAAAGATGTATTTCTCTTCTTAATTGTGTGACAAGATTACATTTTTCTCATTTCTTATTAGCCATAGTTAAAACTTTCAGGCAAGAAAAATACTGAAACCTGTAAAAGAATGTTTACTGTAAGTATTTACAAGATCATCTTAATCAAAACTTTTTAGTTTGCTGCATTTTAGTGTGCTTCCTGTAGTTTTGTTTATAAAACAGATGTTCTAATAAGGCATTAAAAACAGCACTTCTCTCTAGTAAATAAGGTGAAGCAAAACACTAGTTGTGGAGGTCAGGGTTGGGGAGGTAGGTAGTTTTACAACCAGAAGCTCTAATAGCCTAGGATTAGTGGTTCTCAAAGTGTGGTCCGGGAATCCACTCCATCAGGGGATCTGTGCGATCAAAACTATGTTCATAATATTAACACAGCATTTGTCTTTTTCATGCTCATTCACTCACAAGTGTAGAGTTTTCCAGAGGTCATACGACATGGGATGTCACAAGAGATTGCAGAAGCAAATATAAGAATATAGCTGTTTTCCATTAAGCCCAACATTAAAGAGATTTGCAAAAATGTAAAAAAAAAAAAAAAAAAAAAAAGAGCAAAGTTCAAAACAAACTTTTGTTGCTTCAGCAGGGTTTGAACTATTTTGCTGCTCCTCATTTTGAAATATGGTATATAATTTATACCACATCAAGTCTTTAAATTACATCATAATTATAAAGCTTAGTGTGGAGGGTGAGAAAGGGATGGGGTAAGATATAGATTTGGAGGGTAAACTTTCCATGGAGTGTTCTGACCTGCCGATTTAATTGGCTCTGCAGCTTTGCCTTTGTTAAAATCATCCTTCATTTCCTTAGGTATAGTTGGATATAGTTTTAAGTGGTATTGTTTGTCTTAACCATAAAACTGGTTTGGTTAAATGGTGTACTTTGCTAAACACCATGTGAGTTTAACTTACATTTTTTCCAAGGAGAAACATCAGTTTGGCAACAATCAGTTAATGCCAGTGACTTCTAGAGCTGCAATATCCCTGGCTAGTGAATGTGCATAACACAGAGTAGTGGAGAGAAGACTGAACTGGATGAAAGAGCTCCTGGATTCTGTTCCTCTACTGGCTATCACCTACTGTATTCTTTGGGGAAATTCTCTTGGCTTTGATTTCACATGAGTCAAAAAAGGAGGTTGATATAGACAGTCTTTTAGGTCTCTCCCAGCTCTAACAGCTATAATTCTAGCATTAACTTCAATAATTTGTAACAAGTTTATTTTTCATTTCCATGATGGCACGAAGGAATGCCTTGCACACATCCCCTCTCTGTCAAATAAATATATGAACAAAGCAATAAGTTCACTGGGTGATTGCTATTAATATATTTTTGTTCTTATTGTTATTGAATCATGAAGATTTAACTGAGAAGTGGTTAAGCATTGCAAAAAATTTGGTTCAATTCTTACTCTAGTATTAAAAACTAACCCTTTCTTTCTCATGGCACCCCAAATTCTATCAAGATTCCACAGAGATTATGTGCTGTTATCATTCACTGTCAACCTAATGGATTTGACCTGTCTTTTAAAACGAGTCAGACAAATTGTAGGGTTTTTTCCCTATGAAAAGATATATCATTATAGCATTCACAGAATAAGAGACAAAACCCAGGTTTTTTTTTTAACCACAATATAATGTAAAATTCACCAAGCAATACTACTGATAAATAAACATGCTAACACTAAAACAAAAAAGTCACCTTCTTTATAATCTGTACTGATATCAGTTTGCAATAATATACTTTGCATTTTTTGAGCAGGTTTTAAATATTTGACTTTTCAACTTTATTATTCAACAGGAAAGCCTCACAACAATGCCATGGGGTAAATAGCTTAATGTCCCTTATGGTAGATGGAAAACATGAGTCAAAAGTTATCGCATGATTCCCATAACACCGCTCAATAAGTCAGGATCAAACTAGAAATAGGACACATAAATCCTATTTTAAAATCTACTTTTCCATTTCTTAGATTTTCCTGTAGCCTTTTGCATTTCTCATTTGTGTTAAAATGTCACTGAGTTGAATTAAAATAATCATATAATTATTTAAATAAGTATATATAGTTTCACAGACATTTGCAAAAAGTTATCACAGTCTTCTGAAATATAAATAGAGGTACACAAAAGCATATATCCATTCTTATAGAAATTAATTAGTAGAAAATAATTTTTTTGTAGACAGATTTGTTTTCTTGTTTTTACCAAATGATGCATTAGGCTTTAACATAAAAAAAGATATATCATCAGTCAAACGCATCTTGAATATGTTAAATATTCTCCAGAAAGCTTTGGCTGTTTCTCTACGTACAAAAGGAAGCATAAGAATTTAAATTTTTACTCTGTTTTTCCTATTGATATTTAATTGTTAGTAGTCATCAACTCAGAAATTTGGTGACCTTTTCTTTTTGAAAGTGTGTATAATGACCCTTTCATGTTTATTATATCTTAATATTGATATTAAATAATAACTAGGAGTTTTTTAGTTATACTTATCTTGTTTGCATATACTACATATAACACATATATATGTAAATTAAAAGTTTTAGTTATTAAAGAAACTAAGAGGCTAAATTTTTGTCCGATAAATCAGAACAACAAGTCTAGTGTTTGAGGTCTTACATTTGAGACCTGGATGTGAATACAGCTGCATCTGTAGTCACAACCCTGGTGACAGATGACCTTGTATCCTATGACTACTTGTGTATAAGAAGCCTTGGTTCAACATACATTAATGAGACATAAAAAGTGATTTTGAAAACCTAGTAATTCACCTAATTTTTTTTCCAATGTAATTTAAAGTATTCTGAAATCAAGTACATGATTTTAAAGAAGAAAGATACAGTTTTAAAAAAGTATATTGTTTTATTGAGTCCTAAACAAATGAATAATAATTGATAGCAGCTAGTCTATATTGAGAGCCTGCTGTGTACAGACACTGTTCCAAGTAATTTATTTGTAAGCATGCATTTAATCCTCATGATGATCTGAGGTAGGTACTATTTTTATTCTCACTGCAGAAATGAAAGAACTAATGCACAGAGATGTTAAGGACACACAACTTATACGTGGCAAAGCCAATGTTCAAGCTCAGGCAGCCTGGTGCCAAAGCCTGTGCTCTCCACCCCTAGACCTGGGGCTGGTTTAAGCCCCAACGTCATTCACTCATTTGACAAATTAAGTTTATTTACCTTAAAACTCATAGAGGCATTCCTTTCCATTATAACAAACCTTTATATAATGTACAATATATGCCAGGCACTATCCTAAGTGCTTTGTACAAATCAACTCTCCTAACCTGACATTCTGGTAGGCATCTGACTTGTCAGAGAACTGAAGACTTATAAAAGCACCATATGCTAATGTAGGTATATCTAAATAAATAATTGGACGTCTCCTTCCATCAAAAATCTAGAGTGCTTGTTTTGTTATTAATCATTTGAAACTCAACTCTTCTAGCCTAGGTCCCATTGGTTCCTTTTATCTTCTACTCATGGAAGAGTGTTCCCAAGAGTTGCCTTTATTCTCCTTTTTGGTCTAACTCCAAATGATGCATGGATGGCAAGATGCTGTTAAAGAATAAATCAGAAATGCTTAGTAACAATACAACATGCATCCTGAAGCTAGTGCTTGTGTGTATAACCCAATGTTAACAGCAAGTTCAGATACATTTAAACATCTTTTAAACGGCGACTCCCGTGGTTAATGATAATGATCTGTATTACTATTTATAAACCCAGGTTAGAGTTCAAATTATATTACAAATCCCACACTTCTCCATTCTAGCCATTGAATGTCCAGTCATCAGTCCTAGAATGTTGAAGCCCTGAATCCTCAGGGATGATTGCTGTTTGATATTTTGCTGTATGAATCCCAAGTGCTCCAAGTACTGTATGAGGTAAGATTTTGACAGCCCTGGCGGCTCTTCATATCCTGTGGAAAGTGATGTTCCCCATCTTCACTTGGGGGAAACCATTTATAAATATTCATCTGATTAATAAGATCACAGTTTCTCTTGTGAGTGAGGAGTTGGTGCTACTTGTCATTTGCTGTGTCTTCTTTGCTTAGGGTAGAGAAATACTTCTGTCACGTGTACACAAAGTCCACCTCATGATATTAGATTGGTCTGACTCTGAAGGACTTCTTGACATCCAGCACAAGCACTAATTCAAACCACAAGAATATAAATAATACACAATATGCAAGAGTTTTAGCTCTGTGTGCCATGGATAAAATTCATGATCAATTCACACTAGATACCAGTCTTTGAGGCAATCCAACCTCGATACTGACTCACTCTTGTGTAGACCCCAGGTTTTTGGGGAAGAGCACATGATTGTCCCCAACTTACTATACCGACAAGGTACCAGATGTCATGATTATCATAAACCAGAGGTCCACCAGAATCTCCCTAGAGAAAAAAATATATTTAAAATTGTTAACATTTAATTCAGTAGGAAGGTCACTGCAATCATCTCTCTTCCACAGGAAAAATGGAAAGTGGTACACAGAACATGCAGCAAACTGAGATAGATTATATGATGTTTCTCTCAACTGAGTTAAAATTTTGTGCTAAACTTTAAAGTGAATTGTCTTCTAGAAAGACTAACATTCATATGGAATGGTTACATTATTTCTGGTTCAGCATCCCTAGATTTTTTTGCTAGTTTTATTAGACCCTTTAAGCATGGGGTTTAGTAAGCATTTATCTAAAATATTTAACATGAGGTTGGTATTTGTGCATAGGCGGAAATTTTCTGTGATCTCTTCTGAATGTCTTAGCTTGACTGTATTTTATGGACCTAATCTTGGTCTCCTTTTCTGTTACTCACCTAGTTCTAATTTATGTTTGCTTTCTGAATTTTATATAGACCTTCTTAAATCTCTTTTGGATCAAGGAAGATTAAGTAAATAAACAGTTGTAAGTGTAGAGGTTAAAATTGTGGTCTCAGTAGTTGAACTGCCCAAGTTTCAGGTCTAGTTCTATTAATTACTGGTTGTGTGACCTGAGGTAAGATATACAGGGTAACCTCTCTGTGCCTCTTCCACCTCCTTCATTTATTTTTTCTTTTATCAGCTATTTATTGAATTCCTATTATGTGTCTCAGGCATTCTGATGGACATTGAGGATAAAACGATGACCAAAAATGAACAGTCTCTATGCTCATAGAGCTTGACATTTAGGTTAAAAAAAAAACAATATTAAATAAGCCTACACGTATGCAAAATGACAACTGTGATAAGTGCTATGGAAACATACAATAGGGGGATTCGACTAGTCAGGGAGGAAAGGGATGTTTCCCTTGATGAGATGTAATTGAGCTGGTATCTAAAGGAAGAGAAGTAAGTCATGAAAAGAAAGGTGTGGATGAAATGTGTTCTAGGCAGAGGGAACGACAAATGCTCTGGGCATGAAGGAGCCTGGCATATGCAAAGGCCTGTAGAAAGGGGGACTGGAGAGAAGACAGCAAGGGGGCAAGTGGTACATAATGAGGCCATAGAGGTAAGGAGAGACTAGTCTATATGGAGCCCTGTGGGTCTTTTACAGACGGTTTTGATTTTTATCATAAGATAAAAACAAAGGTAAACCACTGAAATTTTAAGCATTTTAAGGAGGGGGTTGACATGATCAGATTACATCTTGTTAGAAAGTGTCCTGGCATTCATTTGACTAATGCACTAAAGGAGCATAAGAATGAATATAAGGGAGATAAACTAGATGGTTAATGTGGTTGGGGGGTGGAGGGAAGGGAAGGGGAGGAGAGAGAGGTTGAGAGAAGAGAGAAAGGCAAGAGATGGTGGAGAGAGATTTAAGGAGGTAAAACCCATGGGATTAGGTAATCAATTGGATATGGGATAAAGAGAGAAATTAGAATGATTTCTAGACTCTGGCTTATTTAACATAATGAAAGGGGATGCCATTCATAGAGATACAAAACATAGGAAGAAGATCAGGTGGGGAG
The DNA here is from genome assembly GCF_028021215.1 of Eschrichtius robustus. NCBI lineage: Eukaryota > Metazoa > Chordata > Mammalia > Artiodactyla > Eschrichtiidae > Eschrichtius > Eschrichtius robustus. The sequence goes on along the minus strand of NC_090827.1, from coordinate 65,579,402 downwards.
GGGAATAAGAACAGAATCAGGTACAATATTTGAATCTGAGATGCCTTAGAAACATCCAACTGGAGCTGCCAAGTAGGAATAGAATATATAAGTCTGGAGATCAAAAGGGAGGTTAGGACTAAAAGTATAAATTTATGAAACATCAACAAAAAGATGATAATTGAAGCTATGAAAGAGAATTAGATTCTCTGGGGAGAAAGTATAGAGTGAAAAAAGAAACAGGCATAGGATAGGTTAACATGTATTAGATGGGATTAAGAGAATGAGCCTGAAAAGGAGACAGAGAAGGAGCAGACAGATGTAGGATAAAAATCATTCCAAGCCAAGGGAAGACGATATTTCAAGAAAGAGGGAGTGGTAAGCATTTTTAAATGCTGTTAAGAGGTTAAAAAAAAAAGAAGACCAAAAAATTTGTATAGCGTCATTAGTGGTTCATTGAAAACATCAGGAAGAGAGATTTTGATGAAGTAATAGGGCAGAAACCATACTGAAATGGTTTGAGGAGTTAGTGGGAGGTGAGGAAATTGAGACCATGGGTAGAGACATTTTTGCAAATATTTGGTGGTAAAGAGATAAGATGGGAAGCTAGCTGGAGGCATTATGGGTCAAAAAAGTATTGGCTATTTCTTTTTTTCCCTAACTTAAGAGATCTGAATAGAGAAGGATCTAGTTACAAGAGAAATGTTGAGTCTGAAAAGAGAGAGAGAGGACATAATTGCCAGTGTAAACTTCCCTAAAGGCCAGCAAGAAGAAGAAATGGAGCAAAGGAGAAGGGACCAGCCTTAGCGAAGAGGCAGCTTCTCTGTTGTAATCTAAGCTGAAGGTGGATGACAAGGGTCCGGATGAAGGCATGTCTGTATGCTTGGTGCTGGGAACATGAGGAAACTCCCCTCTTTTGACTTACATTTTTCTTTGAAAATTGGGAAACAAAATTATCAGTTGAGAATGAACAGGCAGGAGAAACTGGAAGTTAAGGGAAGTAGAAAATGGCAGAAGAATTCAGAGAAAGGTAGATTTAGAAAAAAACAAACTAACAAAAAGAGTAAGGTTGTCAGTTTTGTTATCTGGAACCTATAGTGTAACCATGGGTTCTCTTGTATTTTTTCCAGGAGCATTTGACTTCCCAGATACAGGCAGAGAGAGAGAGAGACTAAATAATTGAGTTCTTCCAGGTTTGGGACTTTGTCAGACAGAAATACTGGGAAGAGAGGGCATCAGGTGGACTTGGGGTATTAGCAAAAGTGTTTAAAAAATGATCACGGGGACTTCCCTGGCAGTCCAGTGGTTAAGACTCCATGCTTCCACTGCAGGGGGCAGGGGTTTGATCCCTGGTGGGGGAACTAAGATCCCACATGCTGCAAGGCGTGGCCAAAAAAAAAAAAATGATCACAGTGAAATCTAAATTGGACAAGTGGATGGTGGAAGAAAGGAAAGGATTAATGGGATGTGAAATAGCAGAGAAGCTGTGCTCTACAGGTCTCTATGAAATTGAAGAAGGATGATATTCAGCCAACAAATATTTGTGCCAGGCAATGTTTTAGGTGTTGGTAATACAGCAGTAAAATAAAATAGTTGCTCTAAAATGTGTGCCTTCATGGAACTCACATTCTAGGTTAGTGAAAGAGACAGATAATAAGCCAGTTAAATAAAATATATTGTGTGCTGAATGGTGCAAGAGCTAAAGATAAAAATAAAACAGAGAAGGGACACAAAGAATATATGTGTAAGTTGTGTATGTTGGGGGGTGAGGGTTGGAAGGTTGGGGTGTAACAGAGTGTGGCCAAAGAAACAGATGTAGTTGAAAAGCAGGCAGAAGGATTGAGGATTGTTGTTAAATAGGATGACTTGGGGATTTAGTGTTGCTGGAAATGGAATAGTTTTTGGTGACAAAGCTCAAGGTGTGACCCTAAGAATAGGTGACTGAGGAGGAGTGAAGATCACTGGAGGTTAGGAGATCTAGGAACTAAGAATCCAGCGTTTAAATGAGTTGACGTTAATATTGCAGGCCTTGGGATAGAGACGAAATCTGTTTCAGGTGTCAGTCATGAAAGAATGAAAGGGACAAAGTAGAGAGATTTGGAGGTGGGGGAATAAAAACAAGATGCATGAGAGATGATGATAGAGCTGAATAAAGTGGTCTTCAGAGGAGAGGTTTCTCTGTCTTTCGATTACAAATTCGTTTAAGAAAATAACAATAGAGCATAAGAGTTATTGTGTGAACCAGAAATTTGGAGCAATAGACTTTAATTTCCTAATTTGTAAAATAGGGATAATTATAGTAATGCTTCAATCTCATTATATTAAATGAAATAATGTATAGAAAGTGCTTAGCATTGTTTTGGCGTAGTAAACACTCAGTACAATCATTTTTGTTATCATGTTTATTTAAGCAAACTGAGTCTTTGGTAAAATTCATGTCAGTTTTTTCTCCCAGGTAAAGTATATGCCCAAATTAGGAATAGTTAACAGAAACTTTCCTTTTAAAGTTTTGACCTTGACTTTGGACTTAACCTTACATGCATCTACTTTTCCATCCATGAATCCAGCACATAACATTCCTGAAGTTATTAGGCCATCATACACATCCTTTCTGTTACACACATCAGTGCTTATGGTTTCCACCCTGGCTTGCTGAAGTCTATTTTGTGTAGGTCCTATTACACAAACAAATGTAAAAATGAAAAACATGTTCTTTGAATAGAGCTATATCTAAGACTCAGAAGACACATAAATTGTATATTCCTAGGAGCAAAACATTAAGATTGTTTTATTATTTAATTATTGCCTAATTTTATTTCCTGTGTCATAAATGTCTACATGCAAGGAACAATACACATACATGACCTAATATTATATCATATTTGTGGCTCTTCAAGAGTTATTGGAACCCTCAAAACTACATGCAATATTGTGTGTGTATGCCCTTTTTTTTCATGAGAAGAGGGTTCATCACACTGATCTTGTCCAACTTCACATTTTTCCATGTAAGGAAATTGAGGCTCAGAGAAGTTCATTGATTTTCCAAAAGCTACTCAAGAAGAAACCAGGATACAAGCTGCACAGGTCTATTTGCCCTACTCTATGCTGTATAGCAGCTGTCCCCAACCTTTTTGGCACCAGGGACCATTTTCGTGGAAGACAGTTTTTCCATGGACCAGTGAGTGGGAGGATTGGTTCAGGCGGTAATGTGAGCATTGGTTCAGTCGGTAATGTGAGCGATGGGGAGCAGCAAATGGAGCTTCTCTCGCTCGCCCGCTCTTCACCTCCTGCTGTGTGGCCCGGTTCCTAACAGGCTGCAGACCGCTACTGGTCCACGGCCTGGGGGTGGGGGACCCCTGCATGTTACTTCAGGTGTTTCAAAACATGAGAAACAAAACAAATGCCCAAGATACACCAACAATATGACGCCAGCAGAGAGCAAGGCCAGTGGTTAGGAGGAGAGAATACTGCACAACTGAGTCTCAAAACATTCACAAAACACTTTCATGTTTATGATCATTATATATCCTCATTAAAATTAGGAAGAATTTAAACCAAAAAAAGTATATGAAGTATATGCTAACCGGAAGTGTTTACATCTGGCAAATATACAATTTGTAATCCTTTACTCCCTTGTACTCCCATAGCATTTTGTTCCTTCTTATACTATCTAAAACAGTCTGTTCTTTTCATCATGTTATTGACCTCTCCCTTTCCTCACCACTGCTCCAATTAATTGTGAACTCCTCAAGGACAGGTATCTGATTCCTGTTACTTTTTAACCCACAGTACCTTTTTCTTCTCACAGCCATACACATTAGAAACATGCACTTTTTTTTTTAATTAATTAATTAATTAATTTTTATTTTTGGCTGTGTTGGGTCTTCGTTTCTGTGCAAGGGCTTTCTCTAGTTGCGGCGAGCGGGGGCCACTCTTCATCGCGGTGCGCAGGCCTCTCACTGTCGCGGCCTTTCTTGTTGCGGAGCACAGGCTCCAGAGGCGCAGGCTCAGTAGTTGTGGCTCACGGGCCCAGCCGCTCTGCGGCATGTGGGATCTTCCCAGACCAGGGCTCGAACCCGTGTCCCCTGCATTGGCAGGCAGAATCTCAACCACTGGGCCACCAGGGAAGCCCAGAAACATCCACATTTTAATGAAGAGTCTAAAGAGGTATCCCCTAGATGCCTCATTAGATCCCAGGATAAAATTGTACTAAGTAAATTATGTTGAACATCTCACCATCATCCACAATGGATCCAAACCCTGTGACGAATACACTTGTTTTAGACAGCAACTTTATGGATGAATCTGGGAGGCAAACTCTGAACTACATTTGAAAACTCAACTCGGGTAGCAAGCTGAGCCAAAGCAATGTCATTTTCATTTGTTTCTCTATGGTAATTCTCATGAAAGGTAATTTTCCTCACACTTCGTTGCACTGTGGGTGGCGTTATAGTTGTGCCAAAAGTAGCAATCCATTGACTTGGGTCTTTATGTCTGCAAAATATAAAGGGTAAGATGTGTGATGCTTAACTGTATCCTTGAAAAATGATTGAGACCATATTCTCCCCAACTATTGGAATTATGCTCCTGAAAAATCCCTAGGGTGAGAGAATTTGCAGTTGATGACCTTATGGAAAAAAGAGGTTAAAATATTGATACAAATGAGAGTATGAAAGCCCTTAAAATATTTTACATACTCTAAAATTAAAGAGAGTACAGTGACTAAATGGAATTCCATGCTATGTTTGGAATAATAATAGTAATGGGTACTATACAATTAGTTTCTAATATTTTAATTCCTTGTTTATTAGAAACTCTTCAAATTTGATTTCTTCTATAATTTCAGTGAAGTATGTAGAAATTAATTTTGATTTGTTTTGGATATTATGCAGCATAAGAGGTATTTTCCTTCTGTATGAGACACTCCATCCATTCTTATTTTATGACTCACCTGTCAGTTCTTGTTTACTGGGTCTTACCTTGATCTTTGAGATAAAGTGTAATTTGTCTGCTTCGCAAACCCTCATATGTACACAGGATTGTTTCTCCACCCAAGGCCCATACCCTGTCCCAATACTCAAGAGCTAAACAGCCCTATTCAGTGTCATGTTGTTAGTGCTCCCACAATCTTTGACCTGGCCTAGTCAGTCCCTCTTACTATTTTTGAGGCTCTTCCTTAACACAGATGCTTTTCTCTACCACAAGGTTACATAACAAGCAAATTCTGTCTACTCCTATCATCTCTTTACCTCCCTATTCTAATCTAAAGCCCAGTTCCCTCTTTGTCTAATTATCCCTTTCAAGAATGACTAGAAATATATAGAAACTTGAAATTCTCTATGTAGAAGAAAATTATTTAAAAGGAAATCACACAGAAGAGAATTCAGAAAGGGGATTTCCTTGTTCATGCAGGATTACTGTGTTGGTGAATCATAAACTTTTAAGTATAAAGAAAAACCTGAAAGATCAGTGGTTTTCAGAGTACTCTGCACTGCCCCAGGGATGAGCAGGCCGAGCCTAGGGGCGGAGGTATTGGGATATAGGGAGGGCTCCTCTCTCATCTGTTGTTGTTTCTTTTTTAATTTCCACTTGGTTATGTATATAATCTTTTTTTTTTTTTTTTTTCTGGTCTGCGTTGGGTCTTCATTGCTGCACGCGGGTTTTCTCTAGTTGTGGTGAGCGGGGGCTACCCTTCGTTGCAGTGTGCAGACTTCTCATTGTGGCAGCTTCTCTTGCTGCGGAGCACAGGCTCTAAGCGTGTGGGCTTCAGTAGTTGCAGCATGCGGGCTCAGTAGTTGAGGCATGCGAGCCCTAGAGCGTGGGGGCTTCAGTAGTTGTGGTGCACGGGCTCTAGGGCACGCAGGCTTCAGCAGTTGTGGCGCGTGGGCTCAGTGGTTGTGGCTCATGGGCTCTAGAGCACAGGCTTCAGTAGTTGTGGTGCATGGGCTTAGTTGCTCCACGGCATATGGGATCTTCCCGGACCAGGGATCGAACCCGTGTCCTCTGTATTGGCAGGCGGATTCTTAACCACTGCACCACCAGGGAAGTGCCTCTCATCTGTTTTACTTATTTACACTTTAAAGGAAGATTTTATTCAAAGCAGAAGTCTTAGAGCTGAAGCATTCATTTGAAAACTAGAATTCTGGAAGCTACGAAGACATATGTTACTTCAGTCCTTAAGGAGCTTGTAAGCTAATGGAGTGGACAAAACAGGAATACCCATCTCTTCATGCATCAGCAACCAGAAAGGGAGTCTCCAGTCGTAGGCACAGTTCAATATGTTTTGTGGATAAGAACACTGAGACTTACTAAGAAGTTAAATGGCTTGCCCAGGTAAGTCACATATCCACCTGGTTACTGTCAGAGAGAGATGGCCTAGGTCTCATGATATCCTGTCAAGAACTTTTTCCGTACACACTCTTGTTTCACAAAGACTGGGATCTTTTTTCATGGACATAAAAATACTAACATTTGTCTTAAACAAAATTTTAAAAAATACACTAATTCTGTAGGAAAAAAACATAAAAATTTTAAAAGTATTTGGATAATTGTGATATTGCCTTCAAAGAATCCTTATTTTTCCTTCACAACAGTACACTGCATTATGCAGTTACATGAAATTATATCACCTGCGAAATGGAACCCTTTCTCTCCAGGATCATTACCTTTCCCAACTCTTTTATATTATTATTATTACTGGCATAAAATATGCTATTACATTTCTCATATTTTAAAAAATCCTTCCTTTGAGTCCACAACCACCCCCAACTGTCAAATTTCTCTGCTCCCATTTATGTAAAAACTCCTTGAAAGTGGCATCTAAACTCACTACATCCAATCCTTCTCCTTCTTTTCTCTCTTGAATTCATTCCCATCCCCATCATATAATCACAATTTCTTTTATCAAGGTCACCAGTTATCTCTATTTTATCAAACTCAATGGCCGATCCCCATGTAGGTCTGCCAACACACAGAGATGGCACTGGACCTGCCGAAAATGTATCTCAGTCATTATAGCTTATATTCTTCACTAAATGCATTGACATTCTGGGCTTATTTATTTTTAATTTATATAAGCAAAGATCAGTTATAAAGCAAAATAGATGACACTCCCAAACACAAGTGTGAAGATTGGAGGATTCTGTAAACATGAAAAAAAATCAGAAAGCCTTGAAAAATTAGTGAGACTCAAGTTTACCTAAGGCATGATGCTAGTTATTTTCGGGGTTGTGAATTTGTGTGAGTCCCTTTTCTCTTCTTTCATGAGAGAGTGACAGACAATCACCTTAAATTCATTAGGTCATTCTCATTGCACATCTGCTCCATAAATAAAGGTGTAGGCATCTTGAAACAATTTGGGTGTTACTGCAGAAGGATGATCAAGCACATCCTAGACACACCAAGGATAGTTTCCTCTGAAAGGGTGTGTGAACAGTGCCACTGGCCAGGGCTTTACTCAGAGCTTTTGTCTTTTGAGGGTTTAAAAGGAAAAACTTTCTGTACCCTGATGGTGAAACCTCAGGGAGAAAAGATAGTGTGTCCCTGATCTTGGGGCAGTAGCGTGCCTGTGCATGTCTGTGTATGTGAAGTGATATAGCTGAGTGTTAAGAGCTACAACTGTGAAAGCCCAAGCAGAGAACTCCTTTTGGGTTGTGTATGACTGGTCTTACATACTATGAGGGCAGTGATAAAGGCTGGCTGGTCTCTCTCACCATCCACACACCTCTCTGGTCCATAATAGCCCACACAGTTCTTGGATAATGCAATTGGAAGGGAGAGCTTCAAGAGTGATACCTTTGATTTTTTTCTTTTTCCTTATTTGATTTTTTTCTCATCACTTAACTAAAGTAATGGTGGATATTGATAGTTGGAGGATAGATGCAATAATATTTTTTAAAGTGGCTGAATTTTCTCTTTAAATAGGTAGAAGAGTTTAAATTTGTTACATGTATAATAGTCTTTAAACTAAAATAATTTATGGTATGGTAGAAAAGATCACACTGGTGTCATGATGCTACAAGAGAATATGTGGTAAGAGCCATAAGAATGATGCAAACCAAACATGATAGATACGGAGAGAAGGGTGAGGGGATGAGTATGATTGGGGCGTAGAGCAACCATAATGTATTTAGGGGACAGGGTCCATCCAGAATGGAGTAGAGGATAAGCTGGTGAGATTGGACTCTTCCCAGCACTAAATTGACGGTAATTAATAACTGAGTAAGGAAGACTAGCAACAGCTGTAATAAACTTACTTGCAGAAGTAGTGAGCCGCCGTGAGCAGCCACGTGTTACTGATGAGGCTAGCTCCGCACTGCTAGCCTGCCCCTATGAGCTGGAGGCTGGCCTGCCATGGCCACTGCCCTTCCATAGCTGTTTCACTTCCTTGGACAATCCTTTCAGTAGAAGAGGATGCTGATAATGGCATGTATGAAAATGTCATCCTTATTCCAGTCTGTCACAGAAACATGCGTTAGTTTGTTTTCATGAAAAGGAGTGGAAAAAAAGCACATCCTGATTTGCACTGCGTGCAGATGGTTAGACAGTCCATTGAACCTGCTATTCTTTAACCCATTCCTAGAACTCAGTCTCTGGGGTTATTCTGTAGGGGTCCTAGTAATCCTATTGAGGTTCAGAAAATACTTACCAACATTTCAAGGCATCCAAACCAGGAATTAACTTCGGTCTCCATATGAAGCATATATGGATGAATAAATAGGTAGGTAGATAAATTACTGAGCATAAAAATGTATAGATCCTCTGCTAAGGGTTTCAGATACATTTATAGCAAAACACTTTTCAAATGAGAAAACTCGGCTCTGGAGGAGAACGTAAACTACTGGAGGTCACCCAGCTGGTAAGTGACAGAGTTGTATATAAAATTAGAAGGATCCACATCAAAGCTTGTATTCTTACTACTGAGAGAGAGCCCAACACTGAATGTCGGTCATGATTCTGCCTTGACATGAATCTGTAGACTGTCTTTGAAGAGCACTGAAATTTAAGTCTTAAATACAATGACTTTTTTGCTTTTCTAAGATTTAAAAGATTAGTTTAAAAAAAAATTCTGATTCCCTGATAGCAAACCCTCAATTGATTAGACTTCAAATCAACCTTAAGTAATACTTGAAAGTATATTAGCATACTTTATTAATGTGCTTTTTAATTATTTATATTTTGTTAAGAATACAAGTTTTTTTTTTTTTTACAAAAAGGGGTTTTATTCAAAAACAGGTAAAAAATAGTTGCCTGAAATCATATTTACAAATTTATCATAACTCCCTTAGTGTTAAATAGCTTTAGCTTAAGGTGACCATAAAATTGAACAAATAGAGTGTCTAGGTTAATATGGTGCCATATCAGTAGTGCCTAATACTTCCTCTCCCAACTTCCCCTTAAAGTAAGCATGAAGATAATAATAATAAAAATAATATCTACTAGTTATGAGCCAGGCCCTGTACATAGTGTTACATATATTTTCCCTAATTTTTATAACAACCCTCTATGTTAGATGTTATTATCTTCATATTGCAGAAGAAAAAAATTGAGTCTATGGTATTGTTCAAAGGCAAAAGGAGAAAAATCACCAGTAATTAAGGAAGGATAAGAAAAATTATAAATTCTGGTAGTAATTTTCAGTAACTGCAGTATTCGGTTGGTTGGTTTAAAAAGCAACTTCTTAGATTACCCAAGCTATATCCCTGAACCAGAATTGTGTGGAGAACCCCAACAATTCCGACAAAGCCACCGCTGTTGTGATTCCCCAGCCCAGGGAATAAAGCTAGCCAAATAGAAACTATAGTTTGAACCATCCAACTGTGACCCACCAAGTCTTTTCTCTCTGTGTGTGTTCAAAAGAAGCCACACTGTCCAGCACACCATCCTATCTAGAGACACAGGAAAGATGAAAAGTTCTATGAAAATGTAGTTATTTTATTAAATGGTCTGAACGTGTACCCCAAAATTTATAGTTGAAATCCTAACCGTTAAAGGTGGTGGTATTAGTAGGTGAAGGTGCTTAAGTCATGAGGGTGGAGCTCTCATGAATGGGATTAGGGCCTTATGGAAGAGTGTGCACAGGGATCCCTAGCCTCTTCCACCATTTGACTATACAGCAAGACGTCTGAGTCAGAAGAGGGCCCTCACCGGACCCTCTGGCACCCTGATCTCAGACTTCTAGCCTTCAGAACTGTGAGAAATATATTTCTGCCATTTATAAACTACCCAATCTATGGTATTTTGTTATCACACAAGGAATAGACTAATGAAAAGCAATTTAAACAGAGAAAGAAAGAGCACTGGCACCAGTGAATGCTGGAGCTGGTGGTACTCTAAAATGGGTGGTTGATGTAGTTTTCATATACTCTATTTGTAAGATCAGAAATTAATCCTGCATCTAACTGTACCGCATGGTTAAGGTCCTCTAAATCAGATGATATATAAACTCAGAAGACAGACATATCTCAGAAAGTTTTCTTCAAAAAATTTTAGGACATGTGCTAGGTATCAGCAAAGATATGCAAGAAAACATGATCTTATTAAACAAAAGTAGCCAAACATAAGGGGAAAATATGCTGTGATAAGAGTACACATAATGAAAGAGTTGTCTGTCACTAAAGAAAATTCAAAAAATTACAGAAATGTCATAACAGATATAAAATCCACGTAAAAGTAGTAAAAAGAAAAAGTGACACCAGATAACAGAGATAAGTGGTTTTCAGGAGTATAGATCTGATGAGATCTTTCAGAATGCAGAGGAAAGTAACCTGAGCTGGAACTAGAAATAATGATTGACATGGAGAGCAGAAAATGGACATTCAGGTAATAAATCATTTGTGTTCCTGAGGAAGAAAAAAAAGAACAATTGGAACAGAGTCAATCATCAGATTTATAGAGGAAGAACATTTTTCCAGAATGAGAAAAAAAATAGTGTACACATTGAAAATGCTCATAATTTCCCAAAGTTTAGTGCCAAATACAACCACATCTAGATCTCTTGGCAAAAAAAAAAAAAAGAAAGAAAGAAAAAAAGTTATAGGATAAAGATTTCCTACCTTCATCCAGAAACCAAAAAGGTAACCTATATAAGAATAAAAATCACACCAGCCTTAGACTTCTACTCTATAACAAAAACACTAGAATAAAAGGCAATAATGTATATACAATTATTTGGGAAAGTTTATGGTCCAATAATCCTATAAAATGAGAAAAAGGAAGTAGAAAGAGATTCTGACATGCAAGTTCTCAGAAAATATACCATCTGTATAATTTTCTTATTTAAAAATAACTTGAATATAGCTGATTCACTTTGTTATAAAGCAGAAACTAACACACCATTGTAAAGCAATTATACTCCAATAAAGATGTTAAAAAAAAAAGAAACAAAAGAGAAAAAAAATAACTTGAGGATAGAGTTTAGCAAGCAAAAAGGTGAATTTAAATCAAGACTCAAGAATGAGAAATAGTAAAAATATAACAAGAGTCTTTAGTGATGGGTAAATAATTGTAATATTGGGATAAAATGGAACATGATATTTTGAAAAAGAATATTAATAGATTAATAGATTTCCTGGACATTTCACTTCTCTTCATTTAATGAGAGCTATGTATGTGGCAGAAGAAAATATATGTGGTAGAATTTTGGTTATTGAGGATGGTCATAGAATATCGTTATTTTGATATTAAAACAACCTTTATAGTAACAAGTCAGTATACATGACCAAGAAGGCTGAAAAATGATTTTTAAAAATTGTAAAATAAGAAACTCTACAATTTTAACATTTTTTATGGTGGATATTTTACTTTAGCTTATATAATCATGTATTAGGGAAATTATATTATTAGGAATTGAGATTTAGTTTGAGATTGCCATTTATAGAGTTCTGGAAAATGTCATATTTTTCTTTGGAATATAATTGATTAAAAATAAAGGTGGATACCATACTCTACATCATTTCTAATTACTTCAGGAAGAAGTTGTCACTATTATGTGTGGAGATTCTATCTCAAAATGTATTTAAAGGATTTTCCTGATGTCTAACAATAGAGAAATTCACTTTAGATGATCTGTTTCTTCAATTCATGGCTGCTGGGAGGGGAAAAGACTCTAGGTCCAAAGGACAAGCCTTATTTTTTGGTATTAAGTCAGAAGTAACTACACTTGGAAATACTTAATTGGAAGCAGTGAACAGAGCTGGAACACCTAATGCCTGTGAGATGTATACTAGAGTTCAGGGGGAGGAGTAAGAAAATATAAAGACACAGTCCCTTACCTTGGCACTTACAATCTTATTTGAAACACATTATTTTACTTTCTCTAATTATATGTTGGCATAGAAAAATAGAAATGTCTCTCAGTTTGGTTTCCAACTAGTTGTGAGGTAGTTTTAGTTTCATAACCTTTTGAACTTCATTTTCTTCCACTTTTGGGGGAAAATAAAATGACAACTTTTCTGAGTTTGTGTTGTGAGGAATCAATGAGGAGATGAATAAGAAATTGTTTTCAATTGGAAATAAACTAGAGAACCTCTTTACAGTTCATGTCAATGGTTCTTCCAACAGGGGTCAACCTTCATAAAGATGTCTGTTTCTTTGATACTATAGAAGCTAACCCCCATAAGTGACCAGTAAAGACCTCTGGCAGTCAGGATACCTGTACTTTAATTCTTCCCCCAAGGCTTGCTAGTCCCATGTCTGACATCTTACTTGAGTCTAGTTTCCTTAAAATGGTGGAAATAACACCTACCCTTTCATGTTTCTGAAAAGATCCAACATGATAATACATATATGGGGGGAAATTAAAAACCCATAGCAATGCCCAAGTCAAATATGAAAAAAATCATAAAACTAAACTTTACCTCATAGTGAATTTTTATTTTAGCTTTATTCCACACTGACGTATGTTCATCAGGGGTGAATTCTTGAAATGAGAGAATACTTTGACCTAAATTCTTATGAAAAATAAAAAGAGGATTGTGAAGGGAGGGAACCACAAAGATGGTAAAAGGACTTACATGTGAGTGTAATTGATGGTTTGTTTACAGTCAAAGGCAACTGTTTTGTCTTCAGACTTTGATATAGAATCCTTTCAATATTTGTCCTGATTTGCTCAGCACTATCAGTAGATGGGTGTTGAAACATGAGCACCATAAGAATGTTCACACCGTTTTCATCTGGCCTGAAGAGCAAAAAAGCAGATAAACAGAGATAATCATAATAAAGCGACTTCTCTAACCATTAACTGTTTTTATATATTAGGATTCATACTAAATTTAAAGAAACATAGTGAGTAGCATATGTGTGTATCAGATTTCTAAATTATCTCTAGGAATACCGGCTAAGATACATAGCTGGAACAAAATTATTCTCACCCCTAACTTAGCTCATCGTCTAGAGGAGGTTGTGGGAGAAGGAGATTTCATGAAATCATGCTTCACATGCACTTAAATGATTTTCTTTTTAAGGCATTCTGAGACACAGTTGTAACCAAGGTCATTATTCTTCAGTAGTGGTGTGGCAGAGACAAGGCTTTGTATTCACCAAACCCAGTTGCCTTTGCCTTCAGAGCAAGAGCTAGATTTCATTTCCTAGCCTTCCTTGCAGTTTATTGAAACTCTCTAGTGAACTCTGGACAATGAAATGCAGGAAGAAATGATGTACCCCACTTCCGGGCCTTGCCCTTAAAGACCTCCTGTACCACGCTCTATGCTTGCACTCTTCCCTTATTTGCCAACCAGACGTAGACGATTCATTGGGCAAGTCCATTCCACAATCCCAACCAGCACCTACATCCCCTGCTGCCACTTCTAACTGTTTGGACTGTACCATGGAAATGAAATAGACCGTTATTGTGTTAAGCCATTGGTATTTTGGGGTTTGGTAGTCAGTTAATATGTGTTTGATACATGGATGATTAAAGAAAGCAGTTATAAAAGGAAATCATTTGATAAGTTCAAATGTATAAATGTACACTAATGTGTAGGTCTAGAAAGCCTCTAGTTGCCTTTTGAGAATGAATTTAATTTGAAATATACAAAAAAAAAAAGGAAGGAAGGGAGGGAGGAAGGAAGGAAAGTAGGAAGGGGGAAAGGGAAAGAAAAGGCATGGGTTCCTTAACCATATATATATTTACCATCAAAAAGTGAAGCAAATAAATATTACAAATATATATATGTATATATATATACATGTATATACAGGTATAGCATATGTGTATATATATAATATGTATGTATATATATATGTATGTGTGTATATTGATTGATATCCACAGCAAAAGTTTAAAACTTTCACCAAAATTGATAGAAAACAAGATATATTATTCCATTAAATGCCAAGCCTTTTGGACATTCTATTAAAACACATTCAGGATGAATTCTAGTAATTTATTTTAGTCTTTGACAACGTGTATGTTCAATTTATGTATATTGCCTTTTATCAGAGCATAAAATGAAAAGACGTTAGAAATAATAAAAATGCAGTGGCATTAAAGGTAAACCTTATTGCAGAGAAAATCATAGTCTGATTGTTGGGTGGGCTTAAAGTGAGGACAATCAAAAAGAGCTGGTCTACAAAAAGACACATGTACCCCAATGTTCATTGCAGCACTACTTAAAATAGCCAGGACATGGAAACAACCTACACGTCCACAAACAGAGGAATGGATAAAGAAGATGTAGAACATATATACAATGGAATATTACTCAGCCATAAAAAGGAACGAAATTGGGTCATTTGTAGAGACGTGGATGGACCTAGAGACTGTCATACAGAGTGAAATAAGTCAGAAGGAGAAAAATATCGTATATTAACGCATAATTTGGGATCTAAAAAAATGGTATAGATGATCTTATTTGCAAAGCAGAAATAGAGACACAGACATAGAGAACAAACATATGGATACCAAGGGGGAAGGGGAGGGTGGGATGAACTGGGAGATGGGGATTGACATATATACACTATTGATAGTATGTATAAAATAGGTAACTAATGAGAACCTACTGTATAGCACAGGGAACTCTACTTAATGCTCTGTGGTGACCTAAATGGGAAGGAAATCCAAAAAAGAGGGGATATATGTATACGTATAGCTGATTCACTTTGCTGTACAGTAGAAATTAATACAACATTGTAAAGCAACTATACTCCAATAAAAATTAAAAAAAAAAAAGAGCTTGCCTAAATTCTACTCATTCCCTGATTTAAGGAGCAGGATGTATCAGCAGCACCATCTTCCTGTATTTTTTTCTCTTGGAGAATACCTTTTTTTTTAATCTAATAACTGACCTTGCCTCTTGTCATAGAGCACTTTATATCTTTCTATCATGACTGGGAAATGGCTAGGCAGTATAAGCTGCCTCAAAATTTATGAAATCTTTGTGTTCCTGCAAAGATCTGATCAGGGATGCTGAGCAATTGTGCTGATCAAATGCTTCCTAACTGTACCAGTTTGAAGAAGCAAACCAAGTTTACATACCTTAATTTGATAACATGTGATTTGATAAACCAACCCTCTCCGGAAGAATGTTGAAATATCCTAGACATCTGAACAGAAAAAAAATTTAAAGTAAGTATTAGTCTTAAGAAAAGTGTTATTTCTCATCTTATCTAGAGACTTGAAGCAAAGATAAGGATTTTGGTTTATTCCCAGACTTGTGAACTGATTATTTGCAGTGGTAAGACAAAACCGGGTTCTAGTTCTTGTAAAACTGAACAACCTCACCACAATTGTTCGATTTTTGCTATAAAATGAGATAACGGCATTATCTACGTCATAGAGTTGTTTTGAGGATTAAATGAAATAATGTATATCACACATATCACACCTTGCCTGGCATATTAAAAACTATTCATACTGTTCATTTTGATTATTGTCAAATGAGTTAAAGTATCTGTGCTATTTTTCAATTTGCCTTATTCTTGAATATGGCATCTAGTCTCCTATTGATATCAATTTGTTGATTTTTTAAATGAATATCTCATTATAAGAGCATTTGACATAACATGTAACAACATCTGTCATGAGACTCGACACCCTCACTTGTTAATCATCTGTCTGGCAGGCAGGATGTTTCACCACACTTCATACTGCCAGCAATTTATTACTTGCTTTTTCCAGTCTGAACCATTGAAGGATTTTGAATATTCAGTGAACTGATCTCCTGAAGGGACCTGATTCCCAAAAGATTACTGAGGCACTGCCTTAAGAGGCAAAGAAAGCACTGGACTGAGAGTCAGAAGTCAGAAATTGCAGGTCCATGTAAGTTTATGTAAGGCCCACTTCCGTGGTAAATCTTGCCCTCTAATTACTACATCCTTTGGGAAGAGGGAATATTTTCTCCCTCCCCAAGAGATTCCTCCCTCTCCCTGACTCCTCTAAATTAATAACAATGCTCAGTAGATTTTATCTCCTGAATATTGAATCTACCTCTCTTTTTTCAATTGCACTGCTATGGTCTAAAATCAGCTCCTTCGAAACCTGTGCCTGGGCCTTTGAAGTGGTCCCCTCACTGGCACGTTTATGTGGTTCAGCTCTGTCTTTCCTCCCCTCACTTGTTCCCCCACAATGCCAGCATCCAGAATGATGTCTCTAAAGCACAAATCTGAGTATATTACACTCCTGCTTAAAAGCCATTGTCTCTCAGTGTGAGCTCCACAATCTTATCCCTTCATTGGCCTTACCCCACCCCTACCTTCAAGGCCTATTATCTTATCTACTGAATTACCTGTTCTTTCCTAATCCCATTGGACTGGTTCACACCTCTACAACTTTGCACATTCACTTCCCTCTTCCTAAAGTACACTTTTTTTCCCAGGCAAATTTCTTCAATGACACTTATGTTATTCTCCAGTGACACCTAAGTTGTCTTTGACTTGCCTTCCTCAAACAAAGTTGAATACTCCTTTATTTGGGCCACCCCAGCGTCTTGCACATGATTCTATTGTAGCAATTATCACACTGGTTTACAATTGTCCTTCCCACTCTGGACTGTGAGCTGTGTGACAGCAGAGAGTGTGTTTGATTCATCTTTCTATCTTCAGTGTTTGGCACATTGCATGGTCCACAGTAAACACTCAATGCATATTTGATGAATAAACACATGAATGAATAAATGAGTAAATGAATTAAGGATTGACAATATCATAAAGGAGAGAAGATAATGGCACATTGTTTTAGCTTTATCTGCAAGTCATGTTGCTAAGGGTAAGTAGAAATCCATGGGAATCTTTTTTTTTTAATTAAAACATTTTTTTTATTTTTTATAGTTTCTTTTTTTTTAAGTTGATTTTTATTGGAGTATAGTTGCTTTACAATGTTGTGTTCTCCATGGGAATCTAAAGCAAGGTGGAAGCCAGAAGACTCCAGTGGTGACCACCCCCTCCCCGCCTTCATGAGTAGTCATTCCAGGAGTATGGAACAGTTCTGAGTTATGTCACTTACAATTTCACTAAGCTTCTCTGAACTCATTTCATTTCCATTTCTCAAGGAACAAGGAGAATAATCTAATTTTAAGATCTCCAGCACGTTATATAAATGTCCTCTGAAATTCTGAACTGTGTACATAACGGCACTTTGGGAAAGGATCAGGATTCTCATATCAGAGTATAAGAAAGCACTAAGAGTCTATTCAAACTAAAATGTGATATTAATAAGACCATGGTCCTATTAATAAGACTCCCTGAGGAGTCGACCTCTATTTTTAAAAATAGGTAGATTCTGGTACAGTACAGTGTTGGTATAACTACTCATAACAGCTTACATGTGTTAAGTCCATACTACATGGTAGGCATTGGACCAATTTCTTTGTCAACTTCATACCACCTTATGAGAAGAGTATTTTCTCTATTCTCATCTGTCCCATTTTATAGATGAAGAAACTGAAGCTCAAGACACTTAAATGTCTAAGGGTGCATAGGAGGTGGTTGGTTCTGGCATGTGAACCCAGGATACCTGGTTCAAGATCTTGTGTTCTTAAGTACATTAAGTGACATTGACAACCCTGAGTTACTTATATGCCTGATGACAGATGTTCAGGTTGGTGGGGGCAGAGAGGTCTTGGGGCAGGAAGCCCTGAAAGAAGGCCTCAAAGCACCTTTTATTTCCTGAATCTAAACCTTATAAAAGATAACCTCCAGGGAGGTTACTTCTTCCTGCTGCTAGTTTAACAGGGCTAAGGGAACCACTTCTTTTCAGACACCTAATCATTGCTGTAACCAATTTCTGGAAAAGTTTAATTCATGTCTATATTTTTCTATTGGGAGCTCAGTATATATAAGTAAATGTTATATTTAGTCCAAATTACAAAAGTTAATTGTATCCTTCCTTTTTTTAATGGTCCAAACCTAAGAATAGATTACTAGAGGCTCTTCCATTTAAAACAAGATAGTTTCTAAGCCCATAGTAAAATGAAAAATGAAATATGAAATGTTCACCTTAAAATCAGATACCAGTTGTAGTCCTTGGTTTGAACTCCATCATCAAAACCCAAAATAACATGTTTGAAACAATACGTGTGGCTCTGACTAATAGTATACCCTGTTACTGTCTTTAGCAAGCTTGAACTTGTGCCTTCCCTCTGGCTGGGAACTGCATGCAGATTAAGTCCTCATGGAAGATCAGATGGGAGCTAGGAAATCCCTTTCCGGGTCCACCCATGAAAGTCAGACAAGTTCTGCAGATTTCCTGTTCCTTTCAGAGGAATATATACCAGCAGAGGACAAATATACCAAAAAACAAAAAAACAAACAAACAGATTGCTTTTCTCTTTCATCTCCAAGAAAACGTCCTGCTAGCTCAAAGGGATTTTTACTTCCTCTGAACCACTAAAATACTGATTGTTTGAGTCCAATATTTGACAATTATATTCTGCAATGTGGCAACTCTCATATTATCATATCATCTTGTAAGCTCTCATATGTCATATCATCTTGTTACCTAAATTTGCTTTTTGTATTATCTTACATGCATAAACTTCCATATATAAACCATACTGTATACTCCAAATAAGGAAAGGACTGTACTTTGTAGACCTTGGCATTTTTCACAGCTTTGCACAAAGGATGTGCACAGTAACATTTTCCTAAATTGATTGATTCTCCAACTATGGTTAATCTTCATCAATGGTATGAAGAAAAAAAAAAAATGCTGGCTTTTGCATCCCTTCAAGACTCTTTCACTATACCCTGTCACTTCCTCTTTTTCTCATTTATTTAGTGATTCAACACAACTGATTAGGAGTATCCTATGTTTCAGGTACTGTGACAATACTGGTTAAAGAGTATGAACAAAAAGTTATGGTCCCGGGCTTCCCTGGTGGCGCAGTGGTTAAGAATACGCCTGCCAATGCAGGGGACATGGGTTCGAGCCCTGGTCCAGGAAGATCCCACATGCCACGGAGCAACAAAGCCCATGTGCCACAACTACTGAGCCTGTGCTCCAGAGCCTGAGAGCCACAACTACTGAAGCCAGCGTGCCTAGAGCCCGTACTCTGCAACAAGAGAAGCCACCGCAGTGAGAAGCCTGTGCACCACAGCGAAGAGTAGCCCCTGCTTGCTGCAACTAGAGAAAGCCTGTGTGCAGCAACAAAGACCCAACTCAGCCAGAAAAAAAAAAGTTATGGTCCCTGGGCATATAGAATACAGAGATAGAAGGTAATAAATAAAAAACTAAATACAGTACAGAAGGCAGGAATTCCCTGGCAGTCCAGAGGTTAGGACTCCACACTCTCACTGCCAAGGGCCCACTTCAATTTCTGGTCAGAGAACTAGAATCCCACAAGCCATGGCGTGGCCAAAAAAAAAACCCAAAATACAAAAGGCAACTAGTATAGTAAGGTAACATAGGATAATGGCTGGGGGTCTATAATTACCTCCAGGGAGGTAACATGATACATGAAGGATCAGAAGAAGTAAGCGACAAAAAGAATAGGATCATGGGGCAATTCCAGGTAGAAGGAAGACAATGTGTAATTAATCTTAAAGAAGGCCATTATGGGCAGAGAATAGTGAGCAAGGAGGAGAATGTAGAAGTTGGAGGAGGGGCTTCCCTGGTGGCTCAGTGGTTCAGAATCTGCCTGCCAGTGAAGGGGACATGGGTTCGAGCCCTGGTCTGGGAAGATCCCACATGCCGCCGAGCAACTAGGCCCGTGAGCCACAACTACTGAGCCTGCGCATCTGGAGTTTGTGCTCCGCAAAAAGAGAGGCCACGATAGTGAGAGGCCCGCGCACCGTGATGAAGAGTGGCCCCCACTTGCCGCAACTAGAGAAAGCCCTTGCACAGAAACGAAGACCCAACACAGCCAAAAATAAATAAATAAATAAATAAATAAATAAAAATAAAAATAAAGCAATTCCTTTAAAAAAAAAGAAGTGTGGCAACAAATAACAAGTGTTGGAGAGGATGTGGAGAAAAGGGAACTCTTATACATTTTTGTTGGGAATGTGAATTGGTGCAGCTACTATGGAAAATAGTATGGAAGTTCCTTAAAAAATTAAAAATAGAACTACCATATGATCTAGCAATTCCACTTCTGGGTATTTGTTTGAAGAAAATGAAAACAGTATCTCAAAAAGATATCTGTACCCCCCCCCATGTCCCCATGTTCATTGCAGCATTATTTACAGTAAACAAGACTTGGAAACAACCTAAGTGTTCATTTATGAATATATGGATAAAGAAAATGTGGCTTATACATACAATGGAATACTATTCAGACATAAACAAGAATGGAATCTTGCCATTTGTGACAACACTGATGAACCTTGAGGGCATTATAAGTGAAGTAGGCCAGAGAAAGATAAATACCATATGATCTCACTTATATGGAATCTAAACAAGACAAACAAACAAAACAAATAAACAAAAACCTAAACTCATAGAAAGAGAACAGATTGGTGGTTGCTAGAGTTGAGGGGTGAGAGATAGGCAAAATGGGCTAAGGTGGTCAAAAGGTACAAACTTCCAGTTATAAAATAAATAAGTCCTTTGGGATGTAATGTATAACACGGTGACTATATCTAATAATACTGTATTGTATATTCAAAAGTTGCTAACTTAAAATTTCTCATCACAAGAAAAAAAATGGTAACTGTGTGGTGTTGCATGTTAACTAGACTTATAGTGGTGATCATTTCTCAGTATATACAAATATCAATCATTATGTTGTACACCAGAAACTAATATAATGTTATACATCAATTATATTTCAATTAAAAAATAAAATAATCTAAACATAATTCTGAATAAAGCCACCTACCAATAAAATGAAAAAAAAAGAAAAAGAACTGTGGCAAGAGAATTGTAAAAAACACTGCCCTGTTAAATGAAAAACCCTATTTAAATAGCTGTGGAAATGAAAACAGTGTTGGTTTTCAACATTTAGAATCAAGCTATATAAGGATAAATAACCAAATCAAATGTAAATACTTTCCTATGTTGTTAATAATTCTGAGAAAGGATAGTGCAATGAGTAAAGAGTGGGAGTGCTGAGGTCCTCATCCTTGAATTAAGAGATAGTGACTATAGCTAATCATAAAAAATCATAATAATTAAGTCACTTTCTATAGACCCATTACTTCTTTGTTCTAGAGTAACTCTCATAAGCTTAAAGGAGTACACTCTAGGCTAACATCCTGGGTTTTACTGTAGAAATCTATAGTCTCCATAGACATGTTTTCATTGAACAAAAATGGAAGACTCTTCTATTTGACTTTCTGCTGTGATAGACAAGGATTTAGCTTGCCTAATATACCTTAAAAAATTAGAAATGCCTTGATAATTGCCTAAGTTTTCAAGGAAAATCAAAATACTTGAGGGACACAACTAAATTTGATATTGATAAGAATCATAGCCACATATCCTTGTATGTGACCCTTTATGTGTTTTAAAAGCAAAGTAAACAAAGTGGTGAGGCAAAACATGGCAGTCCTATATTCTTATCTGTACAAAGTTTAAGGAAAATGAGCTAAGAAAGAAAATCAAGATTTTAAAATTAGGGAGACTATCTGTTTCAACCAACAATTTCCTCAGGTGCTAATTAGTTGCCTACTCTAATCTACATACATTTAATGGTGCATGACGTTACTCTAAATATTTTACATACATTAAGTTATTTAATCCTCACACCACATGACCTACATGCTATATTATCCTCATTTTATAGAAGAAGAAATTGAGCCATGGACCAGCTAAATTCCTATAACAATTACATTCAAAGTCAGGCAGAAAAACACAGTTATAAACTTTCAAAATTTCTATTGGGCTTACCATTCTCTCAATCTGATGACTCCTTTCTTTAAATTCCCTTGAGGGTCTTATTCCATAGTTTTCTTTGTATTTTATATTTGTAACTTTAAAAGAGGCAAGATAATAGAATGGCTTATCATCTGAAAGGTAAAAATAAACAAAAGACCCATGCTTAGGCATGATCAATTCCTTGTCCCCCACCCCCAGGAAATAGGTGTACTATAATGCAGCTTATTTCTTAGTACAAAATTTATGGTAGTCATTTTTTTCAAATATTTTGTAATTTTATCATTGCACTGAGCTGAAATAGAAAATTCAGGCCTCAAAGTGTACTTTCAGAACACCCATTTACAGTGTTTATGCACATAAAAATTTTCACACAGTTAGGCAACATACAATGAAAAGTCAAATGTTGAAAGCAATTGCTGACAGTCATGTAAAAACTATCAATTTCCTTAAAGAATTATAATATAGGTATATCATAGCTAAGCTGTATTATGAAGATATATAAACAGGCTATCACTTTTTTCCTATGCTACTGATAAACTTACTTAAATAGAAACCTATATTTATTATTTTCACTTTCTTTTTGTTCATTCACTTCTCAATTCTCTGTAATTTACTCCTAACACACCACTGAAGCTGCCATTGTCAAGGACAACAGTTATTATATCTAATGGTCACCTTTCTTTTGGTCTTTTTATTTAATCATCTTGATTTCTTAGCAGCCTTAATCATATTCCTTGAAATCTCATCTTTGGCTTTATGAAGCCATCTTCTAATTTTCTTCCTTCCTCCTAGCCATTCATCAGTTACCTTGGAGAACTCTTTATTTCTACTTCTATCCTTAGCCAGCCAATGATCTAGCCTTGGCCTGGTCATGTTAAATAACTTCTGTTTATCCTAACTATAATGGCCTCAGCCATCAGCTATTTGTTGATGTTAAAAGATAAACTGAGGCACGTTTAAATTTTCAAGACTTTATCTGAGCATACACAGATTCAGATCCAGCAGTATCAAACCAAAAGTGGTTAGGAGCACGCTACCAACAGGAGTTAGGGGAGACATTTTTATAGAGAAGATGCAGAAGTAAAGCAAAGAAATTATTTGATTGGCTACAACTTAAGCAGTTGCCTTATTTGGGAAAGTCCAGTTGGCTGTTTGTGACTGGTTGTTCTTAAGTTTAATTTTCTTGGATTTGTGTGCATTGATCCTGGCTTAGGTTTTGGTTTGCTTACATAGGCTACCAAGGCATTAAAGCCAGCTCAGTCCAATGAATCCCCTGTTTAATTACTTAAACAATGGATGACTCCTAAATTTTTATCTCCAGACCAGAACTTTGTCATGAGTTTAAATTCTTTATCAACTATCTTCAGGGAACTATGTGTTGGACATCCAATAGGCACCTTAAATGTAATATTTCCAAAGGGAAATAATCATTTACCTCTTCCAGGATTCAAACCTGTTTCACTTCCTCTGTTTTCTATCTTCTGAACAGCTCCATCATCCATATATTCACCCAAAGCTTGGCTTAATTCTCATTTGCAACATCCAGTCTTTCAGTCTCTAAGATCTATGGGTGCAACCCATTAATATCTCTCAAATCCCTTATCCCACCTAGAAAAGCTACATCCTTAATTCAGATCCTCATTAACCCAGCTAATGTCTATCCAAAACAAAATGACTTTTCTGTTAAAAAATGAAGTCCTCCATCTAGATTCTCTATCATAAATTCTGTCATTACAATCTACTTCATGACTCAGACTGGAAATTTTGGAGTAATCTTTGATCTCTTCCTATTAATCAACAGATTCTGAAAATTTCATCTCCTAAATTTTAAAAATCCATTGTCTATCCACAAATTCTATTGCCATTAATGCTCTAGTTTATTCCCTTGTCATTTATTGTCTGGAAAATGTAACAGCTTTCTAACTAGTATGCTGCCTCATATTCTGTTTTCCTCAAATCTATTCCCCACATAGTAGCAGAATGATCTTTTTTTTTTTTTAATTAATTTATTTTTTTTATTTTATGGCTGTGTTGGGTCTTCGCTTCTATGCGAGGGCCTTCTCCAGTTGTGGCAAGCGGGGGCCACTCCTCATCACGGTGCGCGGGCCTCCCACCACCGCGGCCTCTCTTTGTTGCGGAGCACAGGCTCCAGACGCGCAGGCTCAGCAATTGTGGCTCACGGGCCCAGCTGCTCCGCGGCATGTGGGATATTCCCAGACCAGGGCCCGAACCCGCGTCCCCTGCATTGGCAGGCAGACTCCCAACCACTGCGCCACCAGGGAAGCCCCAGAATGATCTTTTTAAATTGCAAATTTGACAATATCAGTTCTCCAATTAAAACACTTCCATTTTTCTCCATGGCCAATTGGGAAGGAATCTCAACTCTTCACTATGAACTACAAAGTTTTTCCTTGATGTAGATCCTGTCTACCTCTTGAGCATATTCTTTGTCACATTCCTGTTATGATTTATGTTGAAACTACAGCAGACTGCTTGCTTTTGTCTGCATTCATCATGCAGTTTTCTTAAGATTTTGCTTATGTCATCCCTTTCACCTGTAATACCCTTTCCCAGGAATGCCCTTTTCATAGACCTCTCCGCTGCTTAAATCCCATCCATGGCATCACTCTTTATCGAGGAAGGTCTCTGGAATATTCAGCCTTAGGTAGGGACTTCACAAGTGCGCTGCTGTACTATCCTGTGAAGAACTCTGCCACAGTAACATAATGTGGATAGACTTTAGCCCACTAGTATGTCAACTCTTTGAGGGAATTGTTATAAAATTTTTGCATTTGAAGAGGAGGCACTATTTCGGGTAGTATGAGTAAAAAGAACAGTACCTTAAGCTTTTTATAATGCAATGAGTTAGTTAATAATTATTTTAATATTCAACATTTAATAAGTGCATAATAGCTATCATATATCATATAGTAGATATCATATATCACAGACTCTGTTCTAATCCTAATTTTTGTTTAATTTTCATTTTAAAACATTTTTCAGACTAGAAATGCTATATCAGAGACTCTGGAAGGAACAGAAAAGTATATATAAGGGAATAGAAATAATTTATAACCCAGCATCTAGAAGTAACTGATATTATTTTGGCTTATGTTTCTCCTTATAAAAATTATGTTTTAACTGACTGAAGCTTAGTGAAGTAGAAAAGTAACTTGCTAAAGATCACCCAACTAGTATGTGGTGGGCCTGAGATTAAAGCTAAGGTTCATTTGACTCTAAATCTCATGAAAGAGTATATTCCCTACTTTCCTGAAAGTGGAACCAGTCCTGCAGAATGGGAAGACAAATGATGCTACCCCAATTCAGACTTCATTTGCAGATTTCAAGAAGTCAAACTTTAAAAAAATTTAGAAAATTAAGTTTCTGGATTTTGTGAAAATAAAACTCTAAAGACTAAATTCTTCAAAACATTTAATGCAACTTTTTACAAAACAGATTTGTTTTTACCCCATAACAAAAGATATAATAAGTAATCCTAAATAATGCTGAAAAAAATTAATCTGGATCATGACAATTTTTTGTTGAAAAATATAACTTACTATATAATACTAGGTCACTAAAAAAAAAAAAACCCAGATAATTTGCAAACTCTATGTTTGAATTTTTCTAGTTAATGTCATATTTCATGTGAATGGTGATGGTGGTGATTTTATTCATCAATATTAAAAGATCTTACACAATTATGAAGGTATCATTATTAAATATGTGTGTATACAAATATACATATATACACATATATATTTAATAATATATGTATTAAATGTGTATGTAATAATATATATGTATATATATCCCATGATATTTTTCATTGGCAGAAGATATTTGCAACATACACAACTGACAATGGACTTATATACAGAATATAGAAAAAACTATCCAAATCAATAAAAAAAGACAGATAACTCAAAAAATGGGGATAAGATTTAAACAGGCACTTCATAAAAACATGGAATCTAAATGATTAATTAACATATGGGTAGGTGCCCAACATCACTGGTAATCAGGCAAACACAAAATTACAATGGTAACACTACAGTCTACACCAAATTAGCAAATATGTAAAGGTATGACAGTAACAAATGTGGATGAGTATGTGGAGCAATGGAAACTCTCACATAGTGCTGGTAGGAAACAGTTTGGTATTATCCATAAAGTTTAAAAAGCACATGCCCAGTGACCCAGCAAT
Organism: Eschrichtius robustus; assembly: GCF_028021215.1. Classification (NCBI taxonomy): domain Eukaryota; kingdom Metazoa; phylum Chordata; class Mammalia; order Artiodactyla; family Eschrichtiidae; genus Eschrichtius; species Eschrichtius robustus. Next base: position 65,552,964 of record NC_090827.1, on the reverse strand, counting down.
TCTACATCTACGTATGTTCCCTAGACTAGGGATACCAAGATCCCTTTTATACATACCAAGATATATATATAAGAAGGTTCATAGCAGTATTGTTTTAATGCCTAAAACCTGGAACCACCTAAAGTCCATGAACGACAAATTAATAAGTAAATTATGGCACGTTTAGGACAACGAATATCAGTCGATATTGAAAATAAGCGGACTTAAGCTACCTTCAGTAAGATGGATGACTCCTGAACAATATTGAGTAGAAACAAGGTTCAAAACATATGTATAATGTTATTATATTTATTCAATGTTCAAATATAATTTCATTTTAAAATGTTTTTTTCCCAAGAGGGTCCAAATGAAAATCACAAGGATAAATAAGAATCCAACAGTTCGTCAGTCTTTTTATCATAATGAGTAACGAAAAGTTAGAGATATTGTCAGGCACTTAATATTTAATTAATAACAGAAATTATCTTGTAAAGTGATACCCAAGAATTTATGGGGTTGTAAATATAAAACCTGTCAAAGAGAAAAAGTGGCCCCTGGGCCTTGTGCTATCGCCCAGGCCTTGGTATTCTTGTGTTGAACAGAAACAATTTCGTAGAACATCAGTATTAGACAGGTCCACTCCGTGACCATATAGATGATGACAAAAACCAGACTATTCCATGGATATGTCTGAACTCAAAAGCACCATCTAAGCAAGCAAAAAAAAACCCAAAAAAAACAGAACATCTCCTTATTCTATTATGACCACTGCTTCTCTAACACTTACAGCTTTAGCATCACTTCAGCTTTTGCTTTTCAGATGAGATTTATTAGAATACCAAATCACAGAATTATTCTAGCTTCCTGACAGCATCCAATCCAGCAAAAAAACCTACTTCCTTGAACTCTCCCCCAAATCACCCAAATCTTTAATATATCCTTTCTAACAATCTCTGACTAAGCTCCCTGTGGTTCCCCATGGCACGTGCTCTCCTTCCCTGCATCAGGTAATAACCCAACTTGTTCAACTACAGATGTGTTCCTGGAGGTCTTTGGTTGAAGGGCATCAACAAATCATTCATATTCTAAAAGTCACCCTATTTTTTAATTGCCCATATATTAAAGAGTAGATAATTGGTCACAATTATAATACAGTGAAAACTTGTCATTTATAATTATCAAGATCCTCAGGATAAAAATAACTTCATCAACCACACTTCAATCCTTGAGATGTAAGTTTTACCATCAAGTCTGCTAAAATCTTTACTTCTGTTTTGGTTATTTCATGTATTTCATTATTTTTAATTTCCTGCTTTTCAGATCCATTTATCTCTACTCTTTAAAATTAACATTTTAAAAATAATTATTCTTGGTGTTATCTTGGTTACTAGAATGTGTTTTCCTTCACTGACTTGGTTTTGATTTCCTTATGCTATAAAACAATGTACATAACTTTTTTGAAATGCGTGTCATCTTATATCCCTCTATCTTACCCCTTCTACTTGTTTATCCTCTGTCAGACTGTCTTCTCCTTTGTTCTACTAAATTTCCATCCTTATTCATGCTATTCTCAATGAGCTGCATGGAAAGTCCATGTGACAGATTTATCAAGTTCTTGATTGTTAACCTCTGTATCAGTTTCCTATTACAGCTGTAACCAATTACCACCAGTTCAGTGCTTAAACCAACACAAATTTATTCTCTCACAGCTCTGAAGGTCAGAAGTCTGAAATGAGTTTTACAAGGCTAAAATCAAGACCTGTTATTTTTTCTTTCTGGTGAATCTAAGGGGTGAATCTTTTTCCTTGCCTTTTTTGGCTTCTAGAGGCTATCCTCATTTCTTGGCCTGTAGTCACGCATCACATTTTTCCCTTCTCCCCCTGCTTCTGTTGTCACATAGACTTCTTCCTTCTTTGAGTTTTTTGCCTCTCCTTTATAAAGATACTGGGATTACATTTAGGGCCCATCTGGAAAATCCAGAATAATCTCTCTTCAAATTCCTTAATGTAATCACATCTGGAAAGTCACTTTTGTGATATAAGGTAACACTCGTAGGTTACAAAGATTAAGTCACAGTTGTATTGGGGGTGTGGGGACATTATTCAGCCTAACACAACCTCTATGACATTTTTAAAATACTTTTTGCCATTATTAGTATTATCCCTTTACTTTTTCCTTTTTTGGACACGTGAGGTATTGAAGATGAAGGGCATTTTTTTTTTTTTGTATAAATATATATTTAATTTTTTAATGATTTTTTAAACATCTTTATTGGAGTATAATTGCTTTACAATGCTGTGTTAGTGTCTGCTGTATAACAAAATGAATCAGCTATATGTATACATATATCCCCATATCCCCACCCTCTTGCGTCTCCCTCCCACCCTCCCTATCCCACCCCTCTAGGTGGTCAAAAAGCACCGAGCTGATCTCCCTGTGCTATGCAGCTGCTTCCCACTAGCTGTCTATTTTACATTTGGTAGTGTATATATGTCAGTGCTGCTCTCTCACTTCGTCCCAGCTTACCCTTCCCTCTCCCCGTGCCATCAAGTCCATTCTCTATGTCTGGGTCTTTATTCCTATCCTGCCCCTAGGTTCATCAGAACCAATTTTTTTTTTTAATTCCATATATATGTGTTAGCATATGGTATTTGTTTTACTCTTTCTGACTTACTTCACTCTGTGTGACAGACTTTAGGTCCATCCACCTCACTATAAATAACTCAATTTCGTTTCTTTTTATGGCTGAGTAATATTCCATTGGATATATGTACCACATCTTCTTTATCCATTCATCTGTGAATGGACACTTAGGTTGTTTCCATATCCTGGCTATTGTAAATAGTGCTGCAATGAACATTGTGGTACATGTCTCTTTTTGAATTATGGTTTTCTCAGGGTATATGCCCAGTAGTGGGATTTCTGCGTCATATGATAGTTCTATTTTTAGTTTTTTAAGGAACCTCCATACTGTGCTCCACAGTGGCTGTATCAATTTACATTCCAACCAACAATGCAAGAGGGTTCTCTTTTCTCCACACCCTCTCCAGCATTTATTGTTTGTAGATTTTTTGATGATGGCCATTCTGACCCGTGTGAGGTGATACCTCATTGTAGTTTTGATTTGCATTCTCTAATGATTAGTGATGTTGAGCATCCTTTCATGTGTTTGTTGGCAATCTGTATGTCTTCTTTGAAGAAATGTCTATTTAGGTCTTCTGCCCATTTTTGGATTGGGTTTTTCATTTTTTTGATATTGAGCTGCATGAGCTGCTTGTATATTTTGGAGATTAATCCTTTTTCAGTTGCTTCGTTTGCAAATATTTTCTCTCATTCTGAGGGTTGTCTTTTCATCTTGTTTATGGTCTCCTTTGCTGTGCAAAAGCTTTTAAGTTTCATTAGGTCCCATTTGTTTATTTTTGCTTTTATTTCCATTTCTCTAGGAGGTGGGTCAAAAAGGACCTTGCTGTGGTTTATGCCACAGAATGTTCTGCCTATGTTTTCCTCTAAGAGTTTTATAGTGTGTGGCCTTATATTTAGGTCTTTAATCCATTGTGAGTTTACTTTTGTGTATGGTGTTAGGGAGTGTTCTAATTTCATTCTTTTACATGTAGCTGTCCAGTTTTCCCAGCACCACTTATTGAAGAGGCTGTCTTTCCTCCATTGTGTATTCTTGCTTCCTTTATCAAAGATAAGGTGACCATAGGTATGTGGGTTAATCTCTGGGCTTTCTATCCTGTTCCATTGATCTATATTTCTGTTTTTATGCCAGTACCATACTGTTTTGGTAACTGTAGCTTTGTATTATAGTTTGAAGTCAGGGAGCCTGATTCCTCCAGCTCCGTTTTTCTTTCTCAAGATTGCTTAGGCTATTTGGGATCTTTTGTGTTTCCATACAAATTGTGAAATTTTTTGTCCTAGTCCTGTGAAAATGCCATTGGTAGTTTGATAGTGCTTGCATTGAATCTGTAGATTGCTTTGGGTAGTCTAGTCATTTTCACAATATTGATTCTTCCAATCCAAGAACATGGTATATCTCTCCATCTGTTTGTATCATCTTTAATTTCTTTCATCAGTATCTTATAGTTTTCTTCGTACAGGTCTTTTGTCTCCTTAGATAGGTTTATTCCTAGGTATTTTATTCTTTTTGTTGCAATGGTAAAGGGGAGTGTTTTCTTAATTTCTCTTTCAGATTTTTTGTTGTCAGTATATAGAAATGTAAGAGATTTCTGTGCATTAATTTTGTATCCTACTACCTTACCAAATTCATTGTTTAGCTCTAGTAGTTTTCTGGTGGCATCTTTAGGATTCTCAATGTATAGTATCATGTCAGCTCAAACAGTGACAGCTTTACTTCTTCTTTTCTGATTTGGATTCCTTTTATTTCTTTTTCTTCTCTGATTCCTGTGGCTAAAACTTCCAAAACTATGTTGACTAATAGTGGTGAGAATGGGCAACCTTGTCTTGTTTTGATCTTAGAGGAAATGCTTTCAGTTTTTCAGCATTGAGAATGATGTTGGCTGTGGGTTTGTCATATATGGCCTTTATTCTGTTGAGGTAGGTTCCCTCTATGCTTACTTTCTGGAGAGTTTTTATCATAAATGGGTGTTGAATTTTGTTGAAAGTTTTTTCTGCATCTATTGAGATTATCAGATGGTTTTTATCCTTCAGTTTGTTAATATGGTGTATCACATTGATTAATTTGCGTATATTGAGGAATCCTTGTTCCTGGAATAAACCCCACTTGATCATGGTGTATGATCCTTTTAATGTGCTGTTGGATTCTGTTTGCTAGTATTTTGTTGAGGATTTTTGCATCTATGTTCATCAATGATATTGGCCTGTAGTTTTCTTTCTTTGTGACATCTTTGTCTGGTTTGAGTTTCGGGGTGATGGTGACCTCGTAGAATGAGTTTGGGAGTGTTCCTCCCTCTGCTATATTTTGGAAGAGTTTGTGAATGATAGGTGTTAGCTCTTCTCTAAATATTTGATAGAATTCGCCTGTGAAGCCATCTGGTCCTGGGCTTTTGTTTGTTGGAAGGTTTTTAATCACAGTTTCAATTTCAGTGCTTGTGCTTTGTCTGTTTATATTTTCTATTTCTTCCTGGTTCAGGCTTGGAAGTTTATACCTTTCTAAGAATTTGCCCATTTCTTCCAGGTTGTCCATTTTATTGGCATAGAGTTGCTTTTAGTAATCTCTCATGATCCTTTGTATTTCTTCAATGTCAGTTGTTACTTCTTTTCATTTCTAATTCTGTTGATTTGAGTCTTCTCCCTTTTTTCCTTGATGAGAGTGGCTAATGGTTTATCAATTTTGTTTATCCTCTCAAAGAACCAGCTTTTAGTTTTATTTGAAGGGCATTTTAAACACAAAATTTCTTCACTACCTTTTAACCCAAGAAGATAGTAACAAGAAAGACACAACTGCAGAAGGTAATGTGGCTTATGCTTTTATTTCATGAGAGTTTAAGAAATGGATATTATCAATCCTCCAATAAAGTGTGTGGGAAGGTAAGCTGAGCATGTTGGACAATATTTCCTCTCTTCCTAGGAAGTCTTTCAAGTATGGTTTTATTGTTATGAATCATACAATTCTGTAAAATTTTAGGCAAAGTCTCAGTCACATATGATTATAAACATACATACCAAAGACAAAGGTAAATGACCTTGATTGATTGTCATTTGGTGTAACTGTGGTATTGACTATCCATTTTTGCACCTAGTGCCGAATTCTGAGTTTTCTCTTGTTCCTTCAGTCATAAAACAATGTCTTTTTCCTTCAAAAATAATATTTAATCTTCAGTCCTTTAAAGATTTTTTCAGGTAACTCTTCTCGTATCATTAGCTTTTCTTGGGACAACTCATTAATACATTGATTTTGAAAAAAGTATATTAAACTCAACACATGATGTGATTTGTCTTTATTCTAAAGATAATCTTTTCATTCTTCCTTCTCTTTTTAAATATGTATTTGTTTTAGATGTGTCTATTCGTGTAATAATGTATATTGCAAACTTCACTGGCTGGAAATATGAAACACTGGGCTAAATATAGGAGCAAACTATAATTTAGCATCAGTAAAAGATTAGTAATTAAAATACTAATAGCATGCAAATGGAATTTTTTATACAACAGAGAATTTCAAGATGTTAAGTCATGGAGCACTTAGGCAATAGAAATGTGACCTTGGTGCTTACCCTCAACAACAAAATGAGTAACAATACCAATTGCAATTCCTATGATTGCTGCAATTGCCAATGTGAAAAGAGATAGCCTTATAGGTTCCCAAAATTGCTGTCTTCTTTGATATTCAACTCATGGGTAATCAGCTTCTGAAAATTCACCTGGTCTGTGATAATGGAAAGAAAAACAGTAAGACAAAAAAAAATTTATTATGGTACTACTCTATGTCCTCTTGCTATATTCCTCTATGAAAATAGTTTCTACTGCTAATTAACAATAAGATACTTAGATTTTGAAAAGAACACAAGTTTTTAGTTTGTTTACCCTCCCCTAACACCCCAGTCCCAGTATGTTTTAGTTAAAGCTCTACTGATATTGACATTCAAATGAGAACATCTTCCCACTATATTTTGTCTAACATATTGGCAATTTGAAATTTGGGTGGTGAAGTACAAATGCTCACTTAATAAAAAGATAATTTATAGATAACATTTTCATATTTTAATAAGGAAATTTTAGCAACAAAATTATATAATAATCTCATCAGTGTCACTTGATTAAAAGATTTTAATACGTATACTTTTTTAATGACCTTAAAATTTTTCTTAATGGCTTGTTTTAAAAGTAGCAACATTACTCTTGAAGTCCTGATCAGAGTTCTTCACATTTTTATTAGTACCTTCCATTGAAACCACATATTGCAAATTGTACTGGATAAGACTCCAGTCCCCATGAAGACTCTTCATTTCCATTTGTCTCTTAACTTGTCCCAACTCATGCACTACCTGCTCACCCAATACATCTTAAGCCACTTAAATTATCTTTCTCCACTTGAGACCTGGTATTTATTTACTTTATTTTCTTTTTTTTTTTTTTACTTTATTTTCTTTTACTTAAAAAATTTTATTTATTTATTTATTTTTCTTTCTTTTCTGAATCCCCAAATAGGATTCAATATTTATTATTTTGCAAGTGAAATTTTTGGAAAAGTTTTTATGTTTTTAATTTTATCTTACAAATATTTATTTAAACTTGATTCATTAAATGAGATAATCTTAAGAATAATATCTACCACATTATAATAGTGTTTCAGGAACTATTCTAGAGCTCAAGAGGTATAAAGATTTTAAAGCATAGTCCTTGCCTGCGGGACACTCACACTTTAAAAGAGGTTACAGACATGGAAACAAGTAATTAATATATAGTGTGAACTGTGCCAAAATAAAACTTTGTACAAGAAGACAAAACAACCTCTTGGAGTGCTGTGTCAGGGAGTTTTATCAAGAAAGCAACATGATTGAAACTTTGAGTGATAAAAGTTCTCCAGGTATAAAAAAGGAGAAAAAAACAGAGAAAAAATAGCATGTGTGAAAAACAAAAATAAAATAAAAAACGCTAGGGATATGAAACAGCATTTATCACTAATAATTAGTACTGGGAAAAATATATGCATAAAATATGGATTTTGCCCTCAAAGAATTTATGGTCTCCCAAAGTATATCCATGATTGCAAGTCTTTCACAGCATTGTTGTACTAGAAAGAGGATATGGTAAGGCTGGTGTGCTGGACCAGCTCATGAGGAGTCTTATGACCCAAAGTAAAGAGCTTAAAATTGACTCTGCAGGATGTGGGGAATCAATAAAAACTTTAGTTAGGCTGAGAATTTAGAATAATCACAGAGGTATGAATGAGAATTACAGCAAGAGTGCAGACAGGAAGACCAGTTTAGAGGTCATTTTGCAGGTCCAGGAGAGAGAGGGTGAGGGCCTGAACTAAAGCTATGGCCTGTGGGGTGGAGAGGAGGAGATGGATTTAGCTCTAGTCCTTGAGCTTTGTTGACTGCTTAGCTGTGGGACAATGAAAAGATTAATGGCTCCCTTGTTTCCATGATTGTGTCTCCAGGCACAGGAAAATTTAATGAAAAGAAAGTGTTTCCAATGTAGACATAAATGTTGTTAATAAAGAGCAATATGCTCTCCTCATACTTGGTCTGAGCCAAATGGAAAGTATCCATTTTATATCTTCTCTTTGACTCATTTTATTTAAATTGTGTCACTAACAAACACCTGTTTGCATAACTCTAATAAAAGTAACTATTAAAATTGGTATCACACAGCCCAGAAACAATTAAAAAGTTACTTATGTCCGTGCATGCAATGCATTCCTACTCACTGATAATTGAGGTCTCCATTTCCAAAATCTTTGGCATTAAGTATTCTTGATTATTTAGTTTATAGATATTTTGGTTGCTGCAATTTTTAAAAATTCTTACTTCCTCTTTCCCTAAGCTTTGTCAATTTGGTTGTAGTACCCTGAGCACTTCAAGAAGCAAGAAATGACAAAAATCAAATCTATGGGGGTGATGTTATATTATATCATGATAACACTATCATGGTAAAGGAGATTTTTTTTATCATGGCCACATTTAATTTTAAAATGAGTTTTGTCTGGTAATCAGCTATTCTCAGTCTGTTATAACTGGAATATTGACTTTTTTCTCATGTGGAAGCTGAAATAAGTTTTACCAAATACTCATTTCCATGTTTTGAAGTAGAGCTGGAGGGAGCAATATGCAGACACTAGCTAATTGCAAAGGTAGTGGTGTTTACCCCAATAGGGAAAAATAAGGTCGTAAAAACCCAACAAAGTATTCAGAAAATTTAAAGAAATTTGTTAGCTAGTCTGTTATGAAATGTTTGTATGAGCATAATAAACAAAATGCATTCAAGGCAGTGTTAAGTGTACAATGAGCTTTGAGAACTTGGCTATGATAAATTAGATTTTTTAAAAATGTACAACTGGTTCAAATTTTGAAAAAAGATTGTTTTATTTTAATCACATTTAAAATCCCTTTATATTATTCCTGTATGTTTCTTCTGATTTGTACATTACAATTTTTTATTCATTGAATATGATTCTGGTGATAAATGGAACTTTTTATAGCCTTTTATGGTACCTAGTATTGCATCTGTTTAAAACAGAGAATTAGGCCTAAGCTTGTTCTTTTTTAAAAAATGCATTAAAAGGAACGAAATATAGGAACTAAAGTCTTTTGGTAACATGAATAGATGTAAAATTTGAGTGGTTACACAAATGAAGTACATATGGAAATGGTATTAGAAAAAGCATGAAATTCAGCAGCAGAAATCTAAGGTTCAAGTCTTCAGTCATATATTGACCTTTTATCTTGATGTCTCTGATTCTAAGAATCCCTTGTCTATTAAATTAGGGTGATACTATCCCCCCACATTCCAAAGTGGTTGTAAGGATTTTAAGAAAGTGTATATGAGATATTTCATAATTTCTGAAGAACTATATGAATAGAAATTGTCAGAAACCATAAGCTTATTTGAGAAAAATAATAGATTATTCTACTACTCTGCATCTAACCCTAATACCTAACATAATTCCTCACATAAATGTTGCTGCTCTTTGAATGAATGAATGAATAAGTGAATGATGAATGAAAGAATTGCAGTCTAGGTCCTACATCCAGAAAAATCATTTGCATACAAAAGCTAAAGAATTCTAAAATGTGTTATTTCAATACTTACTAAACAATTATTTTATAAACACTATGTTTTAGGTGGTAATATTTATTGAATACACAGTGAGTAAAGTGAAAATACATGGTCCTTGCTGTCATAGTGTTTGTAGTCTAGAAGTGGAAAGATAAAACTAGTAAGCATAGAGATCCTTAAAAGTTGTGGTAAGAGCTATGAAGAAGATGAATAAGATATCTGTGGTCGAAAATAAGACTGTATAGATTAGGTAGGGAGAGGGGGACTACTTGAAAAGAGTAAAGGAGTCCTCTCTTCGAAGGTAATATTTATGCTGAGATGAAGTATGAGGAGAATGTATAGGAAGTTGCAAGTTTGTTTCTGGCAGATAGAAAGTATGCAAAATGCTTGCATTAGAAAATAAATTGGCCAGTTGGAATTGGCCATTAAAAAAATTATCATGGATAAGCAGTTATAAACCAATGAACTGTTTCCTGGCTTAAAATATTGTTAATAATAGAAACATTTCAGTTTCTTTGGCAGAAGAAATTCCTTCTATATTACTGCAGAGGTAGCTCCTATTTATATTTTTCCTCTATCTAAGCATATGCTGCTATTTCATTCTTGTGACTTAGATACAGCGGATAAATTATGTTATCACAGACCAAAAAGATGTATGTAAAAAAAGCTCAGTCTTACACCTTTCTTTCTAGAGAGTCTCACAAATGTTTTGATCTAGAGAGCAAATATAACCTCTACTACTGCCCCCCTCCAAAATGACACCTTGGTAGATTAGCAATTAAGCCAGAGAGTTACATCCTTTTTTAGAGGCAGGCTTTTTGATGATAAGCACTGTAATCATACCTAAATAAACAGGTGAGAAATAAACAGGTGAGAAAGCTTGCCCCTTCCCAATCACTGGTTGTAATGAGCTCTATAATTAGTATATCAAAAGTAGCTCGTAATTGGACATAAGACAATTGCTTACTTGAGAGAGCCTACAGCCAGTTCAGTCTTGAATTTTAAGTTTATTTAAGCAATTGAAACACAGCTGCTTTTCCACAGTTTCCTTTACTGAACTTTTCTTAAAATGGAGGCTTTTAATATGACAAAATCGACTGGGGTTCTAACTAGTGTAGTTTAAGAAGCACTGTGCAGAAGTAGGCTACCTTCACTATATCTTGCGTTAAATGGCATGAGTATCGTGCTGTGCAGTGGATGCTTGTTGCTTCTCTATTTTATGTAGAGTAGTTTATATCTTTTAATAATACACTCCTAATCTGTCACTCCCTCCCTCTCCCCTTTGGTAGCCATAAGTTTGTTTTCTATGTACAAATAAATAAATAAATGGGTGTCTTTTATGTCAGGCACATTGGGGCAATTGTTATATCATTAAGACATGTCCCAGCCCCTCAAGCCTCAGCGTAGGTAGATCTTTTAGATTCTTGATCTTAATGTGAGAATCCATGGAATAAAAGCTGTTCAAAATCCAGTGAAATATGGAACTACATAGAAAAGTCATAGTATTTTTGACCAGATTAAAGAACAATGAGTTACAAATAAGTCATGACAATGAAAATGTGTAAGATAGCCTATTAGTACCTAAATTATTATTTCAGAATTTTCAAAGTTAATCCATTTGTTCCCTTTTAAAGAGTTAAATTGAAATATATGTAAGCATATCTGGTTAAGATGGATTCTACAAGTCACAAGAGGACACTCATGATGAGCGAGATATCCCCAGGCTATAGTAAAACATCCTTAATCACCAAATGTCACTACCAGGTATACTCTGGGTGACATAATTAAAGAGTCAGATAACAAAAGCGTTACATTTAAACTTTATATTTAGGATTTATTTTCTGCCTGTCTATTTTTCTTGGTACGACTGCAGCCACTAATTTTTTTTTAATTTATTTTTTATTTTAATTTATTTTATTTTTGGCTACATTGGGTCTTTGTTGCCATGCATGGGCTTTTCTCTAGTTGCGGCTAGTGGGGGCTACTCTTCATTGTGGTGCGCAGGCTTCTCACTGCGGTGGCTTCTCATGTTGCAGAGCGCGGGCTCTAGGCGTGCAGGCTTCAGTAGTTGTGGCACGCGGGCTCCAGTAGTTGTGGCATGCAGGCTCAATAGTTGTGGCTCACGGGCTCTAGAGTGCAGGCTCAGTAGTTGTGTCCCACAGCCTTAGTTGCTCCGTGACATGTGGGATCTTCCCGGACCAGGGATCGAACCCATGTCCCCTGCATTGGCAGGCGGATTCTTAACCACTGCGCCACCAGGGAAGCCCCTCAGCCACTAATTTGAGACACTTTATAACACATGGTTTGGCACAGTACTCTGTGCCCCTTTTTAAACTTAATCCCTTAGTGCTTTAGTTTATTCAGTTATAAAATTGGGATTTGAACCAGCTCATTATTTGAACCAGCTCATTACTGAAATACAAGTATTGGCCTTACTTTTCCCATTTCCAGACTTCATAATATAGTTGGTGTGTGTGTGCACGCTCACGTGCATGTACATGTGTTTGATTTTCTAAGGTTATTTCACCAGAGGCATTTATGAGATTATTGAATAATTGTGTGTTGGTTTAGCATTAATTGGCTACTTCTCAGCTTCTCTGAGCTAATTGTAATATACTGCTTTCCAGGGATATATATATATATATATATATACATACATACATACATATATATATAAATTGGGTTGGCCAAAAATGTTCATTTGGGTTTTTCCGTAAGATGTAATGGACCCAGACAAACTTTTTTGGCCAACCCAATATATATGTGTGTGTGTGTGTATGTATATATATCACATTTAATTTTTAATAAGAGAGACTTTTAGGATATAGGCACTACAGTACTTTATTTGTGGATTCAGAGACAAAGCTTGTCCTTAGCTTTGTAAACTCAGGTATTATCTACTTTCTCTAAACTCTAAATAGATTAGAAGTTTTTCCAGTACTTTTCTCTCCCACAGTCTTACTATGTGACTACTGAGATCATGGTAAAGGTCCTAAAACTACATATTAATAATAATACAATTTGTTTATTCATGTAAAATACGTCAGGTGTTTCCAGACAAAGCTCTGGTAGTACTGAGCTTGGAGTACACCCAGAACTACATGACCCATGATCTGGTCAGCAGGGTTGTTACATGTCCTTTTGTTATACTTATTACAATTCTATTTAAGAACATTTTATTATATGCCTAATATATTCCAAACACTGGGGATACAAACATTTAAAAACAGAACAACAATGACATAGACTTTGTATTCAAGGGGCTTATGGTAGAGTAGAAAGACATAAAATAATAAAATCAACACAGTGTCATAGGAAAATAATAGATTTACTGACTATCGTAATAAGGAAACAGAGGATCAAATAATAAAAGTTGTTTGGGAAAGGAACAGAAATGGGTACAGATAAGACTTCTCAGATAATATGACAGCTGAGCCAGGACTTGAAAGATAAAGGGAGTTCTCCAGTATGTGATACAGGTTAACATGCTGCCCCTTTTACTCCTTGCTTACAAGCAGAACAAATTCTCATTATCATGAAAGCACCTTTTGAAACAGAAATATGACTGTAGGATTTATTTGAAAGTCAAAGAAAACTCCCTGATTAATAGCATTTTCCACTACTACTCAAAAGAAAAATTGATAAAAATGACAAAAGAGAACAATTCACATATTTCAGATAGAAGATGAGAAGTGAAAAGAGTTTAAGAGAATCTGGGAAACCAGTTTAAACAGTCTAATTTACTTCAGTTTATGGCAGTGCAGTTCTCTTCAGGAGACTTCTTTCTATGGAAAGACTTGGCTACACTGGAAAACATGAGTCAAAAACATTGGCAAAATGATGGGTAGTAAAAAAGAGGAACTGATTGTATTGATGCAGCACTTAAATGATCTAGCTATCCAAGTAGTGACGACACTAGTATTTTCATGACAAGGCAAAATCTGCCTTGAACTTGATAAGAATTTCAAAGACAAAAACCATAAATCAAAGGACTCTGGCAAGAAATGTCCTTGGTTTTGTACCAAAGGCACATGTGATTATATTCTGTAAATGGCATAAGTGACTGCAGAAGCACAAGGAGCTGGCAAAGTGGGGGGAAACTGGGGGAATTTCAAGTATGAGTTAGTTGTCAAAATTATCTTCCCTATCGGCCAGATGTGACTGGTTTGGCAGGCAACGGAGGAGGGCAAAGCTGCAGAGTGTGGGCAGAAATTGCATAGCATCTTGATCCTTTACTGGAATGTGTGCTGTATATGTAGAGGGAAGAGGGGGAGGCAGGAGGTTAGTCTTATTAAATCTTATTTACATAGCGCAACATAATATAAAAGCATGTAAGATATTTCAGGATATCAGTGACAACAATTTCATGTTTTCCAAAAAATTTTTTAAGACCTATGAGTTCTAGAGCCAGCATAAGATCTACTCCCCTTTGTAGCTGCCCTTCAAAATCGTAATTGCCATTTTGTAAGCATCCAGAAGCAACCTCCTTCCATGCTATAATATCAGCAAGGTCAGCTCTACCTCTGAAAGCAGCTACACAAGCAACAATATTTAGTAACTTCATTATTTATGTTACAAATATGAGTAACATTTCTACTGTTTCCCCATGTCCTTCAAAGATATGCCAGGCATTTCAAAATCTTTTATTTTCTGGATGACTATGAAAATTGCATTAAAATGATCCCATTTTTCACCTCAAGAAGACTTTATGGTTACTATGACTATCAAGCACACTGTTAAAAAGACACCTTTGATTTTATTCATTGATTCAACATATGTTCATTGAGGATCTACTTATTTCAGACACTATTTTAGATAGTAGAGAAATAGCAGGAGTGAGGATGTATTCTCTGCCTTCACATCTCCTGGTGGAGAAGGCAGTGAGCAATAAATGTCTACTCATAAATGTAAAGTGCCAGGTAAGAGGATAGCAAATGAACAGGGATGAGGTGGGATTAAAGAGATCAGGAGAAACCTCTCTGCAAAGGTGACATCTAAGCAGAGATATGAACAAAGCGAAGGATGGAATCATTCAGATATCTGAGGGGAAAGTATTGTAAGCAAAGGGAACAGTAAGTACAAGTGTTCTGAAGTGGGAGGAGACTGGGTGTTTGCAGAAGAGCCACAATGTCAATATGGCCAGTGTGCAGTGAACCAGCAGAAAAGGGGAAAAGATAAGGTCAAAGAGAGTCATATACCAGTTCATAGCCTAGCAGACCATGTTAAGGACTTTTTTATGTTATTCTGAATGAGAAGGAAAGCCATTATAGAGTATTGATCAGTGGAATGTAATGGTCCTTTTAAAAGAATCACTCTGCGGAGAATACTCCGTGGTGGTGTTGGGGGTAGCATGAAGGGTGAGAGCAGGGAAACTGGTTAGTGGTTCAGATGAGAGATGATGGTGGCTGGGACTGTGAGACTTTGGCAGTGAAGAGATTGGAATATATAATTAGATTCAGGATGTATTTTGAAGGCATATCTGACAGACTTTGCCGATGAATTAGTTGCAGAATGTGAAAGAAAGAGAAGAAGGAAGGAGGATTCTGACGTGTTTTAGCCTGAGCAGGGGAACAAAACATTTTGAAGGCCTTGAGACCTCTTTCTCAAAGTAGTGCTTCTTTGGAACTCTGATGTACAACACCGATTTGAGACAGAGCTGTTCTGCGATGGAGAGGGTACACAGAACTCTACCAGTATGTAATTTCCCCATTGAGACACATTTGCAAGAATTAACTGCTGACTTTCACAATGACATACAAATTCTTTAGCGCAACCTGAAGGTCCCTCATGATGGAGTTCTTGGCAGCCTGATCTGTCACACAGCCCCTTCTCATCTCTCATATTTGATTCTCCAGCCTTTACCTGCCATACACCCGGGGAGCACCTAATCACTTTTCAAGTGTCCCTCTATAAAATCTTTTCAACATAGGAAAATCTTGGGGAGGCTTTGACCTGTAAGAAAAGAACCAACAAGACAAGCAGTAGATATAAACATGAGCCATTTATTCCCTCTCTGTCCCAGGGCCTCAGAAGAGGTAGGAAAGGCTGGTATCTAGAGAAACAGTCTTTGACAGAGAGACCTGCGTCCTCTGAGCCCAGTTGCAGTTACGAATGTATTTGTAAGTCTGGGAGTAGGGATTTAAAGACTCCTTACTTGATTTTACCTTGGAATCCATATAGAAGCTTAGAATTCATAGTTAAACATAACTTATAATTAATCCACTCAATCACCAATGCTACAGTCCCCATTATCATATCACTGCTATAATGTTGGCCAACCTGTTCTTGAAACCCTTCCTTCCTGACTTCCTGAGGAAATTCCTTTTACCTTTAAATAACCTGACAGTGGTTTTTAGGAATGCATTCCTAAACTTTATATCCATTACATTAGTTATATTTCCTTAGGATCATATAAAATGGATCTAATCCTCTGTCACATGTAATTCATTCAACAAGTTCTTATTGAACACCTACTGTACGGCCAGCACAGTTATAGGACTGGGTATTTGCTGATGAACACATCTAGGTCCCTTCTGTCACATAAATTAAAATCAGGTGAACATTTCCAGTTCTTTCCACCAATGGCCAAATCCCCTTACTGCCTTGAGAAAACAATAAGGGACATGTTGAGTAAGCATTTCTCATAATCTATCAGTAACTGAGAAATATTAATAGGAATTTTACAACAGGTGAAAATAAATGATGAAAGCACAGCTCTCTGAGAATTTTGTAAGTATGCTTTTTTCATTCAGAATCTAAGGTTTTGGCTTTGTTTTAAAAAATCAACCAACTAAGTCATGCTTCTCAAAATTAGAAATAGAGAACCAAGAGTTTTTGTTGAATAAAGTCATATATTAATTTGACTCAGTAACACAAAGGAAAGAAAGATGAGTTGGCCAAGGGTTTAAGTACAAAAGAGAAGTTATTTTGTGAAAACTATATAAAAATCTTTTAATAAAGTGTGACCAATATTTTTCAAATCCTTACGATCACTCTTACATGAGTTTCTCTTTGGGCATATTTCTATGTTTGTTCTTAATGTTATTAAAATGTTACCAGGAAAACCCGTTTAATTAATTTGAAGTAGGTGAAGTGAATCCATCAGATAACTGATGCCATTAAGATGAGAATTTAAATATCTGACTATTCTAGACTAAAGAAATGTAAATAACGAAGCTTAAGGTAAATAAGGTACACTCCTCCATGTGCAGCATAAATATTTATGTGCTAATCAGGTTTTCTCATGGAAGCAGCCCTAAGGGGAATTCTTTTTATGTCTTACACATGTCTTAACATACTTAAATTCAACCTGAAGCATAGATACACATTATATATTCTGTTTGGGCACATTCCTCTCTCTCCACTTCTTGCCAAAGAGCATTCATTTCTGGAAATGCCCCTGGTTAGTAATACCTCTTTAATGACATGGGTTAACTGAGGTTAACAAACTTCCTTAAAACACACATACACACACACACAGTGACATGTACACACAGTGACACACACATGTTAATGGAGAGAAGCAGCAACAGAAAACTAATACAGTATTTATTTTAAATGCAGTTTTGAGTGCACAAAGGAACCTTTGAACCTCAGCAATATCCACAGACTCAGAGCCTTCTTCCCCAGTGTTTAGCCCTATATATGACACAGTGGAAGTAAATCACCAACAGTGGACTTTAATTGTGGTCTACTGTATGGTCTGTTAAAGAGCGTAACGTTTGTTTTGAGTTGAGATATAGTATACTATAGTAATTAAAAGTACCCTCAGGAGTCCAGCTGTTCCCTTTTAAATCCCATCTTAATGCTTACTAGCTGTGTGACTTTAGGCAAGACATTTAATCTCTCTGTGCTTCAGGGTTTTTTTAATAAGCAAAATGTGTATAATAGTATCTACTTCATAAATGTCTTATAAAAATAAAATGAGACAATATATGTAAAGTACCATAAATGCATAAAAGTTTTTGCTGTTATTAAAATGCTACTAATTTTGCTGATCTTTTTAAAAACCCATTGTTTTTCCCAGGAATAACTGAATCCAACTATCTTTCCTCCTTTTCAATATTGCCATTTTATTTTGCTTCTCACTCTAATGGAATATTTTTCTGCACTCTTATCTGACTTTCTTGCCTTGAAACATAAAACAGCTCTAGTAGAAGTCCAAGGATAGGAATGGAGAGTAACAACTCTTCAGTCATTTGTCAGACATGGTATTAAGTGCCCTCAAAATAATCAAGGCCATCGTGCATTTTGATCCCATTTTTTAATGCCTTATTTAGGTGAAGCTTACCAATTAGATATGGTTTCTATATAAATTCCATATTGTATTAAGCATGATGCTGTAACATAATTGAATCTCAGCACTATAACCCCAGAATGCATCTATTTTCCCTGATTTTACCTTGTTGGCCTAGTTTACATTTGAAGCTTATACATCTACTAACACAATTTTCACTCATGTCAGTTTAGTATTTCTGAAATTATTCCTTCTCTTACATTGAATCTCTTAATAAACACATTCTCTTTACAAAAATATTATGACTACTGTTATGACAACTCAGACATTCTTTCCTGTTGTATTAAGAGACCATGAAATAGATCGCCCAATACTTGCAGGTGGCAGTAGGTTCTACTACTTATTATTACCTTTACAACTTCTTGATAAACTTTTCTGTTCTTTATCTAAAAAGGAGGGATAATGGCTCTCATTTTCTGGACTGTATTGAGTTAATATAAATTAAATTCTGAGCACAGTGCCTGACAAATAATAGGCAGTCAGTTAAATGAAAGTGTTATAATTATTATTCATCAAATTGAAACTATAATTCTTTCAATGGTACTCCCCAAATGCCACCTTGGGGAGGGCAGATTTCTGTGACTTCCACTTCGGAACATATCCTCTCTGCCATCATGGTGCTGAGCAGTTGATACGTTGTATCTCAAATTCATCCAACAATTCTTTCATGCAGTTATTAGTAGCCTGATTTAACAATAAATCAACCTAAGGCTCAGATTAATTTGGATTAGGTAAGATTGGCAAGAATTGGGACAAGAATTTAAATTCAGGACTATGATTCTAAGTCTCAAATCATTTCTGTATTCCACATATCTTCCTTTGCTAATTAAACCCAGAGATTTGGGTAATGCCTGCCTCATTATGTCCTTACTGAACTGTCATAATGGAATCTTAGCTACTCCCTTTGTTTTCACTTTTTCTTCCCAGCAGTCTGTCCCAGCACCTTGTGAACAGAGATATTTTGGAAATCTCATTTTTGATGGTGTTTCTTCCACTTAACTGTCTCTTCAGCTACCTGCTGTCTCCTAAATCAAGCCTAGACATTCACTCATAGCTCTAAACCTATCTTTTCAGCCAGTTGGTTGCTGTTTTCATTAAAGTTCCCAGTAGCTTGTCTACCGAACTATCTTTAATTCCCTGAACATGCTCACACACTTGAATGATTCTGTTCAAGCCATGGCCTCCCTCAGTTTTGCTCTTTCCTACCTCTTCCCCAGACGTAAGTCCTACCCACCCTTCAAGATCCAGCTCAAATATGTTTCCATGGAGGCTTTCTGAATCCCTAGCTAAAAATGATCTTTCTCTTCATAATTCCAAACATCTTTGGGGTTAATATTCTTCTGTTATATGTTGTGCTCTCCCTACTGCATATATGTTCCCTTAGTGACCTCTATCTCTCCAACTTTAGATTAATAATAAATAATCAAATATTATTTTTATTTATGTTAATGTCTTTTCCTCCCCTGCTAGGCTGTAAATTCCAAAGGGCGTGGATAGTACCAATCTTGCTCATTGTTTTATCTCCTGTGTCTAGCAGAGTGCCTGGTATATAGTAGTTGTTCAATAAACATTTTTTGAGTGAGTACGTAGATACTATATTCTACTTTATTTAATTATCTGTTATACTAATAATCTTCTCTACCCCTTTTAGGTAATAATTTCCTAAAGGGCAGAATCTGTGACATTCTTCTTTAAATCACTCACTGAGTTCATAAATATATGTTAAATATATTAATAAATCTTCCCTACTCAAAATTTGCTCTTTAGGAAATAAAATTTCAGAATATTTGTATTTCTAATATTGTTCACTAAATTAAATATTATACAGCTGTATTCTTATACGTCAAAGAAAAATATCCTAGATGATTGCTTCTAGATAATAAACTGGGGTTTCACTAGTCACTATTTTATTGAATACTATTTGGAACTAACTCATAAATACCAATAAGAATAATATATAATCCTAAGAATTTGGCCATAATGGAATAAAGGTTTGAAGTTGACTGAAGCATGTTGATTTGTGTAAAAACCAACTCAATAAAGCCTCAGTCAGAGTCTCCTAATCCTGCTGAAGTTTTACTTTGAATAAACAAATACTTTGAATAAACAAATTTAAGAAGTTTGTTTTCTTAAACAGTTCAGAAATAACATTTAATCTCATCCTTACCACTAAATTAAATTTACATGCATGGGAAATATCTTGGTAGCCCAGTTCTAGATATTACATATGTGTATAATTACATTTGCAAATATTTCATAATTGAAGTTGTCTTATCTCCCAGTTATTCTGGCTTAGTAATATTTTACTCTGAATCATTAAAAAAATTTTAAGTCTGCATCTTTGCATTGAAGGGTTCTTCTTTTGCTTGAAATATTCCCTCCCCAGATATCTACAGGTCTCACCTTAAGGACTCTCTGATTAACTTAAAATAGTCCATCTCACTCTCTATCCCTTTATTCTTTTTCATTTTTCTTTGTTGTACTTATCGTTACCAAAATTACTATATATATTTTATTTTTGCTTATTTTCTGTATCCTCCATTAAAATACGTTAACTTAATACCAGATACATGATAGATATCAAGGAGCTATCTGATGATGAATAAATGAGCTTAACCTTTAACTTATCAGTTGCCTTCCTATAAAGAATCATTTATTGCTCTTTCAGTATTTTATAGCATAAACCTTTTTATCAGGTTGAACTCTAAGTTTGTGTCAAAAATATATTCAGTTGTTTGTAATTATTTTTCAAATGTTCATACAGCTAAACAAGAAACACATAGCTGCATAATATAAGTTTCTCAAGAGTAGAAGTTTTGATTTAACACTCATTTTTTTTCTGTTCAATACAGTAAGTCAGCATCCATGGGAAATAGCTCCCCTTCTAAATTTACTCAGACATATATTTTAACTCTAAAAATTTAACTGGAAGCAGTTTATGGAGTACCTACATTATAACCTTTAGTTGGTACTAGAACAATCTCAAGAGTGATGGTCATGTCACATGAAAGGCTCCTCTTCATGAGGAGAACTTTCCAACTTCGATCACCATTAATTTGCATTTAAATTTTTAAAAATCTAATGTAACAAAAGTATTGCATCAATGAGCATTTTAGTAAAGTTTTTGATATAATAAATTATTAGTTTGAGTTTCACTTTATGGAACTACAGATGGAAATTAGGTAGTCATATTAACATTGAAAACTCATTCTTTCAAAACCTATTCTATAGGCTTATAATAATAATTAAAGGGGTAATGTCACTTTAGTCTCTTTTAGAAATGCTTCCATTTCATATTAAAAACAGAGTCATGGCAATGTGATGACCAGATGTTGTAGTGACTTTTGATATTTAAAAGGAGTCTGTGTTCCTGGAAATTAAATATTTAACAAAGCACACACACATTTGAATATTGACCTGAATGCTTTCCCCTAAGATTGGGATCAAAGCAAGGTTGTCTGCTATCATCACTCATTCATAGTGGAGGCCCTAACTAGTTCAATGAAGCAAGAAAAAGAAATTAAGAACATACAGAATGATAAAGAACAAACCGCCTTTATTAACGTATTATATAGAAAATATCTGAGTACCGACCAGAAAGGGATTAGTATGTAAGCTTATAAAGACCACAGGATAGCAGAAAACATATAAAAATCAAACTATATTTCCATATATCAGCATTGAATGAATGAATATTGAAATTATAAATGCAATACAATTATACCTCAGAGATATTACAGGTTCAGTTCCAGATGACTGCAATAAAGCAAATATCATGATAAAATAAGTCACACAAATTTTCTGGTTCCCCAGTGCATATAAAAGTTATGTTGACACTATACTGTAGCCCATTAAGTTTGCAATAGCATTATCATTAAAAAAAAAACAATGTATATACCTTAATTTAAAAATGCTTTATTGCTAAAAGTTGCTAACCATCATATTAGCCTTTAGTGAGTTGTAATCTTTTTGCTGGTGGAGGGTCTTGCCTTGCTTTTAGTGCCTGCTGACTCACAGTAGTGGTTGCTAAAGGTTGGAGTGGCTGTGGCCATTTCTTAAAATAGAGCAACAATGAAGTTTGCCACATTGACTGACTCTTTCTTTGACAAATGATTCCTCTGTAGCATGCAGTGTGGTTTGATAGCATTTTACCCACATTAGAACTTGTTTCAAAACTGGAGTCAGTCCTCTCAAGCCCTGCCATTGCTTTATCAACTAAGTTTGTGTAATATTCTAAATCTTTTGTTGTCATTTCAACAATCTTCACAGCATCTTCACAATGAGTAGATTCCGTCTCCAGAAACCAATTTCTTTGCTCATCCATAAGGAGCAACTCTTCATCTGTTAAAGTTTTATCATGAGATTGCAGCAAGTCAGTCACATCTTCAAGCCCCACTTCTAATTCTAGTTCTCTTGCTACTTCTACCACATCTACAGTGCCTTCCTCCACTGATGTCTTGAACCCCTCGAAGTTATCCATGTGGGTTGGAATCTACTTCTTCAAAGTTCCTGTTAATATTGATATTTTGACCTCTTCTCATGAATCACAAATATTCTTAATGGTATCTAGAGTGGTGATTCCTTTCCAGAAGGTTTTTAATTTACTTTGCCTAGATCCAATCACTATCTAGGGCAACTATACCTTTACAAAATGTATTTCTTAAATAATAGGCTTGAAAGTTGAAATTACTCCTAGACCCATGGGCTGAAGAACGGATATGTTAATAAATAATAATAAAATAAAAATGATTATAAAATAAAATCTGTTAATAATGATAAATCTTATTTATCAGTGCTCTTGGGTGACCAGGTACCTTGTCAATGAGCAGTAATATTTTGAAAGGAATCTTTTTTTCTGAGCAGTAGATCTCAATAGTGGGCTTAAAATATTAAGTAAACAATATTATAAATAGATGTGCTGTCATCCAGCCTTTTTGTTCCATTTATAGATTACAGGCAGAGAAGATATAGCATAATTCTTAAGGGCCCTAGCATTTTTGGAATGATAAATGAGCATTGGCTTCAACTTAGAGTCACCAGCTGCATTAGCCCCTAACAAGAGAATCAGCCTGTCTTTTGAAGCTTTGAAGCCAGGCATTGACTTCTCTCTAGCTATGAAAGTCCTAGATGGCATCTTCTTCTAATATAAGGCTGTTTCATTTACATTGAAAATCTGTTGTTCAGTGTAGCCACCTTCATGAATTATCTTAGCTAATCTTCAAGATTATTTGCTGCAGCTTCTACATTAGCATTTGCTGCTTCACGTCTCACTTTCACTTTCTGAAGATGGCTTCTTTCCTTAAACCTCATGAACCAACCTCTGCTAGCTTCAAACTTTTCTTCTGTAGCTTCCTCATCTCTGTTAGCCTTCATAGAATTAAAGAGAGTTAAGGCCTTGCTCTGAATTAGGCTTTGCCTAAGGGAATGTTGCAGCTGGTTTGCTCTATCCAGACCACTAAAACTTTCTCCATATCAGCAATAAGGCTGCTTCTTATCATTCATATGTTCGCTGGAGTAGTACTTTTAATTTCCTTCAAGAATTTTTCCTGTGCACTCACAACTTGGCTAACTGGTGCCAGAGGCCTAGATATTGGTCTGTCTTGGCTTTCAACATGCCTTCCTCACTTAGCTTAATCATTTCTAGCTTTTGATTTAAAGTGAGAGATGTGTGACTCTTCCTTTTACTTGAACACTTAGAGGCTATTGTAGGCTAATTAATTGGAGGCTATTAATTGGTCTAATTTCAATATTGTTTTGTTTCAGGGAGTAGGGACACCTGAGGAGAGGGAGAGAAAAGGGGGAACAGCCAGTTGATGGAGCAGTCAGAACACACAACATTTGTCAATTAAGTTTGCTATCTTATATGGGCACAGTTTGTAGTGCCCCAAAACATTTACAATAGTAACATCTAAGATCACTGATCACAGATCACCATAGCAAATATAATAATTAAAAAGTTTGAAATATTGTGAGATTAACAAAATGTGACACAGAGACACAAAGTCAGCAAATGCTGTTGGAAAAATGGCACCAATAGACTTGCTAGACACAAGGTTGCCACAAACCTTCAATTTGTAAAAAACACAGTATCTGTGAAGCACAAGAAAATGAAGCGAAATAAAATGAGGTATGCCTTTACCACCTACAATAGCATTAAAAGCCATGGAAATTATAGCCATTATCTTAGAATAACTTTTAATGCAATATCATTTGTAAAAATACTGAATCACTATGCTGTACATCAGAAACTAATAGAATATTGTAAATCAGCTATACTTCCACAAAAATTTTAAATAAAAAAAAATGGAGTAAGGGATCAGGGAAGGTTTCCTGAGGACATCTGAACCAAAACCTGAAGGATTATCTAATTAGGTGAAGCTTACAGGGAAGAGCAGCCCAAGAAGAGGAAGCAGCATGTGTTAGATGAGTAGAAGCTTGGTTAGTTCATGTTACTGAAATAAGACCACTGTGTACGAAACACAGTGAGCATGAAAGAAAACAGCATATAGTTACTACAAAAAGAAATGCAAAATTATTCCACAAAAATTTTTGTGTATGAGTGTGGAAAATTAGCTTCATAAATCTGGCCAATTTTATAGCATATAAAGTTTATTAAGAAATAATAATGTAAATATACAGAGTTGTATCACATTATGGGGATATATGTATATGTATACCTGATTCACTTTGTTATACAGCAGAAACTAACACACCATCATAAAGCAATTATACTCCAATAAAGATGTTAAAAAATAAATACATAAATAAACGTAGTAATTATGAAAATGTTAGAAAAACTCCATATTAACAGGAATAACTATATAGACAAAAGGTATACAAATTCTAGAAATGCTACCTGTGATGATTATATATAAACATCCTGGCATATTATTAATATTCTTTTATCTTTTCCACCTGTATTTAATAGTCTATTACAGTGTTCACTCCTTGATTGCATGCTAATTCATTTTTTCCTTATGTGTATAAAGTTTACGTCTCCAAGGTTGTAAAATCCTAAAGGGTAGAGGTGTGTTTTCTGCTTCTTTTATATTTCCAAAAGGCCCTTGCATAGCATTACTTAGAAAATTTTGTTGACTTGGAAAATTTCAACTAGGAATATGAATCACAATGAACCTCAGATTCACAACTTGCCAGCATTTCAGGAAGCCAAGGAGGGTCAACATTTGACATATAATTAAGATCAACTAATAACAACCATAGTAACTCCCCACAATCAAATTAAGAATCCCTGGTCTAAGGTTCCACTTTGTCCCCTGAAACTGTGGACGAGTAACCTGTCACCTAACAAGAAAGCAACAAGAGTTTTTTCCATTAGGTTTTTGAACTCAGATCAGGTAACAGAAAAGACATGTTTTGTCCTCAAAAATGACCCAGGTGTTCTCTTTTCAAATATTGGCAAAAGAGAAATTGAAAAGAAAAATGCTAAATTATAAGAAATTGCCTATCAAATCTTCCCTTCCCTTCTATATAACACACACAGCTGACTGGATCCATACTTCCCATGTCAATTTTTTAAAAATTTTATAAGATAGCTCAATGGCCTCTCAATAAATTCTTTTTTTGAACTCAAGTCCATTTCTTGAACTAAAATAATGTTAGCCATTCTTACTCAACAGAGCATAAAATGCTTCCTGAGAAATCAAATTCTGCTACTTGAAACTGAGTTTGGGAGAATATCTTAGGGGACAAAAGCAGAGTTAAACTAGTTTTAATGACTAAAAAAGAATTTATAAATGGTTAAGCACACAAACTTCTGACAAATAATTTCTACATTTATTGATGCTCAATATTTTTGGCATGCCATCCCTTAAAAAATCTTCAAAATTTTGTCTCCTATTCAGAGACCAAATAGTTATAAAAAATGCTATCACTTACAATAAATTCAACTTGAAATGAATACAACTCTATTTTATATAAATACTTACATACACACACACACACACACACACACACATATACACATATATACCTCACAGATGCCAAAGAGAATGTGCTATTGCTATTTAGTCTCTGCTAAAATAAATAACTAAATGCATCAGTATGTATTTTATTTATTTATTTTTCTTTTTTTAACATCTTTATTGGAATATAATTGCTTTACAATGATGTGTTAGTTTCTGCTGTATAACAAAGTGAATCAGCTATACATACACATTTATCCCCATTTCTCCTTCCTCTTGCGTCTCCCTCCCACCCTCCCTATCCCACCCCTCTAGGTGGATACAAAGCACAGAGCTGATCTCCCTGCGCTATGTGGCTGCTTCCCACTAGCTATCTATTTTACATTTGGTAGTGTATACATGTCCATGCCACTCTCTCACTTCGTCCCAGCTTACCCTTCCCCCTCCCCGTGTCCTCAAGTCCATTCTCTACATCTGTGTCGTAAGTATGTATTTTTAAAACACAGTTGTTTTCAATAAGCAACCAGTGTTCTTTCCTTAGCTTCCTGTATGATTGACTGGTATAAAGGTTTGCATTTCAGTGGTATTTTGCAATCCAATTCAGAGAGAGGCGCTATGATTAAGATAGATTTATTTATTTATTTATTTATTTATTTATGTATTTATTTATTTATTTATTTATCATCTTTATTAGAGTATAATTGCTTTACAATGGTGTGTCAGTTTCTGCTTTACAACAAAGTGAATCAGTTATACATATACATATGTCCCCATATCTCTTCCCTCTTGCGTCTCCCTCCCACCCTCCCTATCCCACCCCTCTAGGTGGTCACAAAGCACCGAGCTGATCTCCCTGTGCTATGCAGCTGCTTCCCACTAGCTATCTATTTTACGTTTGGTAGTGTATGTGTGTCCATGCCACTCTCTCACTTTGTCCCAGCTTACCCTTCCCCCTCCCCGTATCCTCAAGTCCATTCTCTAGTAGGTCTGCATCTTTATTCCCGTCTTGCCCCTAGGTTCTTCTGACCATGTTTTTTTTTTTTTTTTAGATCCCATATATATGTGTTAGAATACGGTATTTGTTTTTCTCTTTCTGACTTACTTCACTCTGTATGACAGTCTCTAGTTCCATCCACCTCACTACAAATAACTCAGTTTCGTTCCTTTTTATGGCTGAGTAATATTCCATTGTGTATATGTGCCACATCTTCTTTATCCATTCATCTGTTGATGGACACTTAGGTTGCTTCCATGTCCTGGCTATTGTAAATAGAGCTGCAATGAACATTTTGGTAAATGACTCTTTTTTAATTATGGTTTTCTCAGGGTATATGCCCAGTAGTGGGATTGCCGGGTCGTTTGGTAGTTCTATTTTTAGTTTTTTAAGGAACCTCCACACTGTTCTCCATAGTGGCTGTATCAATTTACATTCCCACCAACAGTGCAAGAGGGTTCCCTTTTCACCACACCCTTTCAAGCATTTATTGTTTGTAGATTTTTTGAGGATGGCCACTCTGACTGGTGTGAGATGATATCTCATTGTAGTTTTGATTTGCATTTCTCTAATGATTAATGATGTTGAGCATTCTTTGATGTGTTCGTTGGCAATATGATTAAGATTTAAATGTCCTAGTTAAGAGATATCAACAGTGTTCTCATTTACAACTAATATAATCTGCATATTAAATTAACAAAATTAACATGCCTCAGAATAATCTTTCTGTCACATTTCTGAAGTGCCATGTATGAAAGAGGTAATGAGTAAGTTAGAGTGCTGCATACAAAGAAATGTAAGAGCTTCTCATTCATGGAATTTTCCCCTCAAATGCTGAGCTGCCTTATCATTGACTAATGAACTAAAATATCATACAACCCAAATGC
Source organism: Eschrichtius robustus (assembly GCF_028021215.1). NCBI lineage: Eukaryota > Metazoa > Chordata > Mammalia > Artiodactyla > Eschrichtiidae > Eschrichtius > Eschrichtius robustus. The sequence goes on along the minus strand of NC_090827.1, from coordinate 65,525,181 downwards.
TATTTCATTAGATTTATAATTTTTGAAAAAGCCATTTTTTATTTTTTGAAGGTCTAAGTATGCATTAAGTAGTTAACTGATAGTTATTTGTTGTAGTAAAATCATCTAATTCCTAGAAGTTTAAAAATACTTACCTCATAGATATGGAATTACACAGAATAATTAAATTTTGTCTCCTCAGCTTTTAAAGAAAGCTGACAAACTGTGTGCATAGCTTAAACAATATAAGTACTAAATTTTGTCTTTGTAAGAATGACTAGGGTTCTATTATTGAATTCCATATTCTGATAGATCCTACTTTTATCTCCATAAATAGATCAACATAAATTCCCTTCTTTATTTGCATGAAAATCCATTAATCAACTTATTATGGTGTTACATCTGGCTGTAGATAAAGTTTTGAAAAAGAATTACATCCAGAAAAAAAGAGCTTATTTAATAGCTGTATGCATAATAATAGCCATATTTCATTAAACATACTGCAGCATTTGGAATCTAGTTTCCATGAAGTTTCCCCTATGCAGTTAAGCATTATAGATTTAACATTAGCATTGGCAAATGCAACATGAATCAAAGAAAATGCAATTCTAATAGGTAGATTTGATTCTAAATAATGTTTATTTCATTTATTCTAATTGAACGGAAAACACATAATTAAAGTAAATAATCCCATTCCAGGCATTTAGAACACATCCTAATACATAGCCTGTTGAATGAAAGTGCATCTTATTTAAAATTTATTAAATCACTTCCAGAAAGACAATCATTAATAAAGCACCTCTTATCCTTATTAGTTTAGAGATATGCACATCAGTGCTCTTGAATTCCTGATCCACTTAACAAAATTAGGGAAATTAAAAAATTTTGTTTTTAATTTGAAGGAATGTAGATTGATGCTTAAATCTGAACTCCAGCTTACAGATATCAGCAAAAGTACCTAGCTCAACTATTTGACTTGGGTAGTAAGGCAAGAATACAGCAACAATTGGCTTTACTATGTTCCTTGATAATAAACCGCAACTCTACCTCAGCCATGCAAATTTCCAACTAATGGAGGGTCCTGAGAGAGTGAGGACAAATAGATCCCCACAATATTAATAGGTATACATAACACTATCAAAAAATCTATTCAAAGTCCGTAAGTTTGTGAATGAATAAATTCTCAGCTAATAAGCCATATCTTCCATATTGTTACAGATCAGTTACAAGTAATGTTTAATGTCCTTTTAAAATGTTTTTTCATTTTGTTTCTGGTTTCTTTTGCTGTGCAAAAGCTTTTGAGTTTAATTAGGTCCCATTTGTTTATTTTTGTTTTTATTTTTATTACTCTTACATGTGGATCAAAAAATATATTGCTGTGACTTATGTCAAAGAGTGTTCTGCCTATGTTTTCTTCTAATAGTTTTATAGTATCTGATCTTACATTTAGGTCTTTAATCCATTTTGAGTTTATATTTGTGTGTGGTGTTCTAATTTCATTTTTTTACATGTAGTTGTCCAGTTTTCCCAGCACTGTTTATTGAAGGGACTGTCTTTAGTCCATCTTATAGTCTTGCCACATTTGTTGTAGATTAACCGGCCTTAGGTGTGTGGGTTTATTTCTGGGCGTTCAATCCTGTTCCATTGATACATATTTCTGTTTTTGTGCCAGTACCATACTATTTTGATGACTGGAGTTTTGTAGTATAGTCTGAAGTCAGGGAGCCTGATTCCTCTGGCTCTGTTTTTCTTTCTCAAGATTGCTTTGGCTATTCGGGGTCTTTTGTGTTTCCATGAAAATTTTAAGATTTTTTGTTCTAGTGCTGTGAAATGCCACTGGTAATTTGATAGGGATTGCATTGAATCTGTAGATTGCTTTGGGTAGAATAGTCATTTTGACAATATTGATTCTACCAGTCCGAGAACATGGTATATCTTTCCATCTCTTTGTGTCGTCTTCGATTTCTTTCATTAGCATCTTATAGTTTTCAGAGTACAGGTCTTTTGTATCCTTAGGTAGGTTTACTCCTAGGTATTTTATTATTTTTGATGCAATGGTAAATGGGATTGTTTCTTTAATTTCTCTTTCTGATCTTTCATTGTTAGTGTATAGAAATGCTACAAAAGCAACTATACTCCAATAAAGATGTTAAAAAAAAAAAAAGAAAATGCAGGTGATCATAAAAAGAAATTTCAAGTAAACTCAATGTCTTTGCTGAGGTGAAAAAAAATGTATCTATAATTTAAAAAAACTGAATTCTATAGGAGCTTGTATGTTGAGAGATATAAAACCTACTTATGGAGCTAGAAGAAGATACAGGCAGACCTTGTTTTATTATAATTCACTTTATTTTGCTTCACAGATACTGTGGTTTGTTTGTTTTTTAGCAAATTGAAGGTTTATGGCAACTCTGAAAAAAAATTTTTTTTAATTAAAAAAAGAAATGCAACAAATTTCTGTGTATTAATTTTGTATCCTGCAACTTTACTGAATTCATTGATGAGCCCTAATAGTTTTCTGGTAGCATCTTTAGGATTTTCTATGTATAGCAACATGTCATCTGCAAACAGTGACAGTTTTACTTCTTCTTTTCCAATTTGGATTCCTTTTATTTCTTTTTCTTCTCTGATAGCCGTGGCTAGGACTTCCAAAACTATGTTGAATAAAAGTGGCAAAAGTGGACATCCTTGTCTTGTTCCTGATCTTAGAGGAAATGCTTTCAGCTTTTGCACAGCAAAGGAAACCACAAACAAAATGAAAAGACAACCCAAAGAATGGGAGAAAATATTCACAAATGATGTGACCAACAAGGGATTAGTCTCCAAAATTTACAAACAGTTCATGCAGCTCAATATCCAAAAAAAAAAAAAAAAAACCCAATCAAAAAGTGGGCAGAAAACCTAAACAGACATTTCTCCAAAGAAGACATACAGATGGCCAAGAGGCACATGAAAAATGCTCAACATCACTAATTGTTAGAGAAATGCAAATGAAAACTAAAATATCATCTCACAGCAATCAGAATGGCCATCATCAAAAAATCTACAAACAATAAATGCTGGAGAGGGTGTGGAGAAAGGGGAAACTTCCTACACTGCTGGTGGGAATGTAAATTAGTACCACCACTATGGAGAACAGTATGGAGATTCCTTAAAAAACTAAAATTAGAGTTACCATATGATCTAGCAATCCCACTTCTGGGCATATATCTGGAGAAAACCATGGTTCAAGAGGATACATGCACCCCAATGTTCATTGCAGTGCTGTTTACAATAACCAAGACATGGAAGCAACCTAAATGTCCATCTATGGAAGAATGGATAAAGATGTGGTACATATATACAATAGAATAGTACTCAGCCACTAAAAAAGAGTGAAATAATGCCACTTGCAGCAACATGCATGGACCTGGAGATTATCATACTAAGAGAAGTAAGACAGAGAAAGACAAATATCATATGATATCACTAATATGCAGAATCTAAGGAAAAAATTATACAAATGAACTTATTTACAAAACAGAAGCAGACTCACAGATTTAGAGAATGAATTTATGGTTACCAGGGGGAAGGGGGTGGAGGGATAGACTGGGAGTTTGGGATTGACAAGTACACACTACTATATTTAAAATAGATAAACAACAAGGACCTACTGTAAAAACATAAAAGTAAGGGGAAAAAAAATATCAGTAAGAGGGAGATGGCAGTTCACCAGCTAAATAAATTAAAACAAGGAGAAATGAATGGTTTTGACAATTTTAAGGAAGTATTAAATACTCACGTATTTCTTGCTGTTCTTGTTAGACCAAGGGGTAAAGAACACAGGATCAGTCCTAAGCAAGGAGTAGTTGCCCCCAAAAAGATGAATCATGAAAGGCAAGGGAACTAAGTCTTTGTTTTCCTCTGAAGAGGACATCTTTCTTGCATTAACTTTATTGAAAATGTGAAAAGGTAAAGGCACTTGTCTCAACCATTTTATCTGATAATAACCCAAGTACTGTTTCACAATACACCATGAGTTAATATGTTCTTAAAAGTGATATGATATATAAGTAAGTAATGAAAAAAATGGATTGATCTTTCCTCTACCTTACCAGCAGCACAAATGGTGGCCAGTACCACCTAAAGCAACTGAAGTTTGAGATTGGAAATAAAGGTATAATCAGGGAGTAGTAACCACCAAGAAGAGAGATGATCATGGAAGGATGAATTATAGGGAGAAGAAGGTAGGTAGTAGGGTCATTATAGGGCAGGAAATGCCTCACTGACTTAATAGAGAGGGGAGCTAAGATGATCATTGACGTAATTTCAAAGTGAAGTCTACGCTAATATGTCAAACTCAATTCTTAATTGGTCTCTACAACTTATTCAGGTCTATACTTATGGCTGAAATCATGATTTCAGTGTGAAAATATGTATGAAAATATCAGTGAGTTCAGCATGGGAGTAACATAACTGACCTGATATTTAGTCTATGTTTTAAAAGTTTCATCAAGATGAAACTGTCAGTTCTTCACATATGATTTGACACTGCCATATTGTGCAAAGACCTCATTCATTTTAAGTCTTTCTGCCTATTCAAGTTTATTTGGCTGATTATGAAAAGCAGGGCAGAGCATAAACAAGAATCTGTCAATAAGTATGAGAAGGAAAGATTCAAGACTTGAGGCAGTTGTTTGATATTTTGCAGATCACATGATTATCTGGACTATTTTCCCTTTTTTTGCTTACAATAGTGTCTAGACACACCTTACACTCTGTTTTGCAATAGATTTTATTTTTTCTATTTTCAGGACTTAATTCTTGCCAACTTGCTCTATTTTATCTCACCTGCTGGGAGATGTGTGCAAGATGTTTTGACATTCTAGTGTCTAAGCTAGTATTTTTTAGGTAGTATGAAGGATTTTTCAAAAGTTGCCTTGACAGGTTTTAAAATCATGTTATTAAGTTGCATTGTTCATTCAATATATTATATTCTAGGATAAATTAAACAAAACCTGGAAGAGACTTGATAAGTTTGAACCATGTGAAATTTCTGGTATTCAGACATTTTTAACCTACACAAAGGGCAATTTCACATGGTTCTCACTAGTAGATCATACTGCTGTATATTTTAGATTAATTAATTTTTATTTTATATAAAATACCTGAAATATGGGCTTCTCTCTTCACCCAATGATAACATTATATAAATTGTCAAATGCCTCAAAGTAGCCTAATTTCAAATTCTGAGCAGTAAGAAGCAATTAATTATAAAATCTTAAGAACTTTGCAAAATAATTTACTGACAAGTCAATACATTTTAAATACTGGCAACTACAGGGAATCAGTTGAGTCAAAGTTTAGTTTACACTATTAGAAGAAAATATATTGTACAGAATCCAAAACAACAAATGAAAACATGTCTGATTTGTCTTTAAATTGGATTTTGAACCTGAATTTTAAATATTAAGCTTCCTGAAATGCTAAAGTTTCAAGTGCTTCATAATCATTATATGAGGCTATATAATGAATATATGATTCAAGAGTATGAAAACTTCCTCATCCCTAACTATTTACCCACTACCCTAACACATCCAGCCCCACAGTATTCCAAGGACACAACATCTTTTTCAAAGACTACTGCAAATAACTGCTCAAAGCAATACAGACTTATCTTTTTGGTCAAGATACTGGTTTTTATGCTGTCTTCCTACACATTTATATGAACAACACATATCATGTGTATATATAATATATGTAGATATGCACATATAGCATGTGTATAGTGTGCTATTATTACACTTAAGCTAAAATAATAAGCAGTTGTTGATTAAACAAATAAACAAAACTATAAAATCTAGTCCATAAGCATTTATTTGATGTTTTCACGTCTTCTACCATAAATCCTCATCAGCACCACAACATAAGTTTACTTTGAATGAATTCTTTCCACTGTTCAGCTTTTTATTTACCTTCTGAATTACTGTTTCTCAAGACCTATTCCATAGGTCTTCTTGAACAAATATGTAATGAAAAGCAAATTTGAAATTTTCATTTATTCCTGGCCTTTTGTCTTTTCTTAGTATCTGTTCTTTGGCTTCAGGCATATGTTAAGTCAGCACACAAATCTTGAAAGTCTACAATGGGCCAAGCAATGTGTTTAGCGCTTGGAATACAGACAGCTCTCTGTTTAACTAGAGAGACATAATTGTAAACAAATAATTCATCATACAGAGAAGTGCCAGCAGAAGTATATACCATATGTTATGCAAGTTTGAATAGGATGGCTTCAGGAATAATTAAGATGTAAGATATGAGGGTAGGAAGACCATAGGGTATCACCTAATTTGAGAAGGAACATTCATTATAAGCAGAAGAAACAATATGTGCATAGATATTCTCCTTGCCACTCCCTTCATTTAGTTCTGCAACTGTACCCAGAAGATAGTAGAACCACGACACTGCTCTGGTGGTCTGCACTAACGTTTCTTTCTTTTTTTTTTTTAAATACATCTTTATTGGAGTATAATTGCTTCACAATGCTATGTTAGTTTCTGTTGTACAACAAAGTGAATCAGCCATATGCATACATATATCCCCATATCCCCTCCCTCTTGAGTCTCCCTCCCACCCCTCTAGGTAGTCACAAAGCACTGAGCTGATCTCCCTGGCTATGCTGCTGCTTCCCACTAGCTATCTATTTTACATTTGGTAGTGTATATATGTTAATGTTAATCTCACTTTGCCCCAGCTTCCCCTTCCCCCCGCACCGTGTCCTCAAGTCCATTTTCTATGTCTGCGTCTTTATTCCTGCCCTGCCACTAGGTTCATCAGTACCTAACATTTTTCAATTGCAAATTCCATCATTTCTTCCTCTTGTTTAAATTTTTGCTCTACTCTCAAATAAAGTTCAAAGATGATAATCTGATACAAAAGGTCCTTCATAGTCTATCACTTCAGTTTCCTTTTTATAATTTCCAACGTCTGTGAATGTATCTCAAGTTTCTTGACTTTTGCAAGGGCTATGTTCTCTCAGCCCAAGAATACCTTCTTTCCTCCAACTAATTCCTACTTGCTTTTTAAAACTAAACTCAATCATTACATATTAAGAGAAACTTTTATGAGATTTTTTTTTGAGCACCCTCATAGCACCTTGTTTATACATTTTTTTTACATTTATCAGATCATGCCATCAGGGTGTGGCTTATTGATTTGCCTCTTGCCTCTAAGATCTCTACTTTCTGGTAACCATCTCTCTTATCTGTGCCTCACTTGTAGAGAGCACCAGATATAGGGACTAATGAAAAAACAATCTACACTCTAGGATAATTTAAGTGGTTCTCTAAAGCCCTAAGGAAGTTAATGTTCTCCATATTAACTAGCTATTAGCACTTTAGAAATCATAGAATTTAAGTATTCAAAAGAACTTTAAGGCTTTCTAATGCAGTGTTTTAAAAAATATTTTTGACCATGACCCATGGTAAGAAATGTTCTACATCACAGTGTGGTGCATATACATAATCATCTATTTAAAACTACAGTTCCACAATATAATACACTTACCACTTACAATATAGTAAAACCATAACAATATTAAAGTCAGATATTATTTCATTATTATTTAATACAACAAAGAAAAAACCAAAATGAATAATATAAAAATACCCAAATTATAAACCAATAAACCAAAAATATCTTCATGCTCATCCACAAAAAATATTTCAAGTCCCATTAATGTCAACAACACCCCCCAGCCCCCATTTATTTTCTTGTAAAATCTCCCTATATTTTACAGATAAAAGTGAAGTCTTGAGAGGTAAGTGTCTTGTCCAAAACTGGATCTAGAACACATCTAAAGCTCATGCTAGTATTCCTTCCACTACACCAATGAGAAACAACTTCTGCTAAGAAGCCATCACATATCTAACTCAGTCACTCTTTGAGAGACTAGATCCCTTGGGCAAAAATACCTTTAGAAGTGAATTAAATGAACCACTGCCTAATCATCTGATCTTATTTCTATGGCACAATCCATATTTTTAGACAGAATATCTGTGTTAAAAATAATACTGATCTGGAATCCAATTAGAAAGATACTTAAAATCCTCAGAACTATAAACTGTGAATCAAAGCTGATGAGGCTTCAATATAGAAATCTCATATGTCTGTAACAATACTTTCAAAGTGGAAAAGTGAGTGAGTAGAGATGATGCCATAAATTGGGAAGAAGAGAATCAAGCTGATAGACAGTAAATTAGGGAGGGAAAGAATACTTACTTATTATTTAAGTGTCATAGTCTAAAGGCTTAAAGTATTATATTTAATTGAAGACAAAATCAAATGATTGTACAATTATAATTATCACAAAATCACGATTAAGTTTGAAACAGTCAATGCAGAACATGTGGCAAATTGGTGTCTATAGAGAGATTAAGAACCTCTGAAAAGCAAGGTTAGACTAAGGAGGAGTTTGAACAAAATTACTCTCATCAAATATCAGTTATTCATTTATGAGCCTGTAAAACAATAGCTAAAGTTACCTAAATATAAATTTATTTACCTTAAATTCATTAATTAATCAATTATTTTGGAGTTCAATTATGATTAATGTCACAGAGTCTAGATTTTGTTAATTAGATAATTTTTTACATATGAATATTTTAGTTTCATCATTTCATTCATATGATAGATACAGTACTCCTATTGCTACCATACTTTCTATTATTTAGAGTTAAAGAAATAAAAACTCCAATAGGTTCTCGTCTTACATTTATATTTCAACTTTTCCCAGAATATACTTCAATAAGCAACATAAGACATAAATTTATACCAAGCTATTAATCATACTGAAGTAATTAAATGAACTATATTAAATACTTTATTCTTTGAAGCATAGATTTTTCTAAATGTTTAAATATAATACAATTTATTACTATATATCATTTCTACTTCTACCATTTAGAAGGAAAGGACCACACTGGCTCCTTTTGTTTAAAAAAATTCTTATATTTAAAAACAACAAAATAAAACTTTAACACAAGGTACAATAACACACATGAAAAACTCATTTTAAAAGCACTCTCCACCAACCAACATCTGTCCTGCCTGTCTCAGGAGTCAGTCATAAACCTCTGTCCCCAGTGATAACCCTGACGGAGGAAAGCTGAGTACTTACCCTAACATCATGACCCAGGACTGGGGCAGCTTCTATTCAGTCACCATCTGATCTTTATCATCCAAGTCAGGGATGGGAAGGTAGAAAATAATGAGAGTCGTTGGCAACGAGAAAGGAAACAAGTCTGGCTGGTTTAGTGGCCGAGGTCTGCAGCCTGGAAATAGCCTGATAAGAACATGATGAATTTTGTGCCAGCTGGCTCCACACTGTGAAGTAATTGTCAATACCTTCGTAGAGAAGCTCCAAGCAGTAGAGGGCACACAATGTCAACCGGCGATGATTCAGAGAGCTACACTTTTCTGGTTGGGGAAGTATGATCAGCATGAGGTGTGGGCTCAATTTGTTTTAAAAAAAATAAACCAACAAAACATTAGAGAACATTGACGGTTCTTCATACTTCTTCATTAGAATTGTTACATCTTCTCTCATTTGAGGGACCCAACCACGAGACGTGGTGGTGTGGAAAAGATCTGGTCTATGGGCCAGGATGCTTGTCTTTGCTACCTTGGTGGTATGATAATGAGCTAGCTGCTTAGCTCATTGGGATTTATTTTCCTCATAAGTAAAATGTTAGGACTGTATTAGCTTTTTCTAATACTGTTCATTGTAGCTCTAAAGATAACAGATTTTATTGAAATTATTTACCCCAAAAAAAGGCAAAAAAAGAAAATTTTAAAAAATCAAACTCTTTTTCTCCTTTCTCATCATTAGGGATAGTTTAGTTCATTTAGTGTGTGTGAATACCTCAGTATTTATACTCACTTTAGATTACTGCATTCATCCACAGAGATTTTAGCCTGAATACATGAACTTCTAATGAAGATCAGTGAAGTTGCAGGATGAATATTACAGTTTTAAAAGCTGCTTTTAAAGGCTCAGAGCCAGGAACTATTAAAGAAAAAAAAAAAAAGACTTTAAACATGAATCTTTGTTTTTCATACAGAGTACCTTTATCTAAAATAGTACAAATACAATATGAATCTAATCTTAACACTTTCATTGTAATATTCCACTAAGACATTAATATGAAATATATTTCCCAAGACATTTTACAAATGGAAAAACTGAGGTAGATTGTCAGCTTGTACAATCATAAACAATATGACAAAGAGACGTGACAATATAATTTTGAGAAGGAATAAAAATTTCTGAATAAGTAGTTGACAAAAACCAAATCACCTTAACTGTATTGAAAATTATAGTTTAACTTAGCAAAAGCAACTTTTGTTCTCTGGAGACTTGATTTTTTTCAAAAGTAAATAATTATAAAAACCTAACAAAAAAGGTATAGAAAAATTATGTTAATTTTAGTATATGACTATAACCCATTATTATTTTAATGTTCTATATAGTAATACTGTGCTAACTTGAAATTAACATTGTACAAATATGCTTTTAAAATGGTTTTAATGTTTATATTAACATTTCTCATTAATAAATTGTCTCATAATTGATATTTGTTAAAATTCATAAAATATTCTCAGCTATTTATATTTGTAAATATAATTGTAAGTTCTATTTCTTTGATTGTTTTTATTTTTTCCCTCCTTCTGCTTTTAGTGAATATGTAAAATAACTCATTTTTATTCTTCGTATTAGTGTCTTTACCATGGTGGGGGGCAGTACACCAGTATGCCTGGGTTTACTTCCTGGCACTGTCATCAACTAACTGTGTGAACTTGGGAATGTTCTTAACCTTTCTGCATCTCAGTTTCTCTCTGTAAAATGAGGATAGTACTTGTTCATAGTTGAAATGAGATACTAAGTGTAAAGGACTTAACATAGTGTCTGGCCCATAATAATAAAGCCCTCAAAAATTAGGTACTTTATTTTCTCTCAACTCCCATTTTTATTGTCAGGGAGTAGTACTATATTGCTAATTGTTTTCAATAGACTTCAAAAGGGGTATTTTCTAAACTCTTCTGTCTGTATGGCTCTCATTGTAGCAACATAGTGTCTCTAGTTCCTTGCTTTAATTGTAATAAATAAAGACACTGATGTATTTGGTTCTAATTAATGTATCATGTGAAGATTTTTAAATGAATATTCCTTATAAGGTTGGATAACTTTATCAGCTAATTCTGAAGGTTGACAGACATTAGTAGTGACTATAGAAGTAAAATTACTACAGGTGAATTTGATTTCCTTGGTTCACAACGCTCTCAGTACACATTGCCACATGTGGGCAGGTGCCATACTGGTTTCTATTACTGTGTTGTTGATTGATTTATTATCAGTCAAAAGGCTATGAGGGGGAGGGAGAAGGGTAAGCTGGGACGAAGTGAGGGAGTGGCATGGACATATATACACTACCAAATGTAAAATAGATAGCTAGTGGGAAGCAACCACATAGCACAGGGAGATCAGCTAAGTGCTTTGTGACCACCTAGAGGGGTGGAGTAGGGAGGGTGGGAGGGAGACACAAGAGGGAGGAGATATGGGGATATATGTATATGTATAGCTGATTCACTGTTATAAAGCAGAAACTAACACACCATTGTAAAGAAATTATACTCCAATAAAGATGTTAAAAAAAAAAAAAAAAGGCTATGAGTGTATGATGCAAAGCATCAATGCGAAAAAGTTAACAATAGGATGACATTACACCAGGACATCAAGGGGAAAGTTAAGACACTCCCAAACTGATCATGTTATGTTTCTTCAGTGCCCCAAATAAAAGAAAGGAATAGAAAAACACACCTTTTAGAATAGATTCTATAAAAAGTTTGTGTACATTTCCCTGCAAATTCAGATTTTATAATAAATTAAATTTATGAACATAATAAGTAGTGTCATCACAAAGAAATAATTTAACCTCATACTTACTAATAGCCTAAGGTTTGAATGCTGACCTTAAGTTTTACCTTACACTTATTAAGGCAATCAATGTACTACTTTGCCATTGAAGAAAGAACATAATGGGGATTTAGTGGAGGATCACACCTTGCCAAGAGTGATAACATGGAAGAAAGAGGCCGCCCTCAAGGAAAAAAACATGTACTATGGGTTAGAATAAATGCATCCCTGGCCTAAGGATAAAGAGGCTAAGAGGTCTTTCTCTAACATATCATAAGAATCAGAAGATACTATTTGTCCAGACAACTGAGGCAAGAAAAATGAGGAACATTTACTCTAAGATTAATTCATCTCCATGGATCATTTCATTTGCTTATTAAATTTTGGAACCAAGAAGATCAAAACATAATATATGTGCATTTTTTAAATCTCAAAGAATAGATCTTGGAGTTGTTCAAACCAATGTTCAAGCCAGTAATTTTTTTCTCATAACCTAATTGTTTCTTTAGAAAAAGTTTTATTTTCAGGTAAAATATATACTTTAGAAATAAGAGAAATTATTGTACTTCAATACAAATAGTTTAATTACTTCATTATAACCACCTTAAAGTCGTAGACATATTCTATTATCATTCAAATATAAAGTACTAAAATAATGTCCTTGCTAATAAATATCTGTGTTGGTAGCTAAAACAAATTATCAGTTTTAAATAGTACAGTGAGACTTCAAAAACTAACTTACACAGTGTTCTTTAAATGGTCTCCTCATGGTTTTGGAGGTTTTTATTTTCCAACTATGGAATAGTAGAATCAAGTAAACATCCAAGATGAAGATATCAATTTTTATATCCTAGAAATTTTTGAAGTCACAAAATCTTATAAAATTTCAGTTTTTATTCTTTATAATTAAGCATTCTCTATATTCAAAAATACTGCTACTTGAGTTATTTAACAAGTAATTGTAAAATGTATTTCTGCATTCTTATATGTAGAGTTCACTTTTTATACTTGGAGATCTATCATCTACCTAAATGTTGGGAACATAGATATGCAAGTGGTTATACTGAAGTGAATTAACTAATATCAATAGCACTGAGAGTCTGTTTCTAATAATCAAATAGCCATTTAATTTCACTCTTTGGGTGATGTTATTGGAAAATGTTTTCAGTGAAAATTGTTTAACTCCTGGCGAAATATTAGTAGGTTCAGTTGTACTAGAATACTACATCAACTTCAAGTCAAAGTTTTGGAAATTCTTTTGTTATACTTTTAGTGTATCTACAGTTTATGGTACTTTCAATGTAGTTCTTTAAAAAGAATTGGTCTTATAGGTAAATGACTTTGTAAGAGCTGTGTCAACTTTTTTCACAAGGAAGTTTAAGAATGTATGTTCCTGGGATTATATGGTAACAGTCTGTATCTACTGACTGACAAACACTTATCATCTTTAAAAAGAGACAAACTTGAGCCTAATCTGCAACTTGATAAGCAGTTCAAATGCTAGATAGTAGGGTAGCCTATAAGGAAAAAATTAAAATAACACAAACTTCTTAAAGCTGAGAATTCTTCCACCAAAAGAACTTTTCTTTAAAAAATTTGTCTGAGGGGACTTCCCTGTTGGTGCAGTGGTTAAGAATCCACCTGCCAATGCAGGGGACACGAATTCGAGCCCTCCTCCTGGAAGATCCCACATACCTCGGTGCGACAAAGCCCGTGCACCACAACAACTGAGCCTGCGCTCTAGAGCGCCCGAGCCACAACTACTGAGCCCACGTGCACAACTACTGAAGCCCTCGTGCCTAGAGCCCATGCTCCACAACAAGAGAAGCCACCGCAATGAGAAGCCTGTGCACCGCAACAAAGAGTAGCCCCTGATCGCCATAGCTAGAGAAAGCCCACGTGCAGCAACAAAGACCCAACACAGCCAAAAATAAATAAATTTATGAGAGAAAAAAAATTTGTATGAGTATAGTGATAGCATCAAAATCAAATGGCAAAATCACAGGGTGGCCAATAATACTATGCCAAAGAGTGATACAAGGAAGGGTTTCCCCAAGCCTTCCTAGAGAGTATGTACTTCTCCATCATCATGAAGATTAGATAACTAATGCCCTGTATCACTGGAATGGCCAGTGAACAAGGAATGGCCAAATTCATGAACAGCAACAGAAAAAAAGCTTACATATTATAACAGCTTTCCAGATGAACTCCATGACTCGTATTCTTTTCTCCTTCCAATTCACCTTCATGCTCATTAAAGACTAACTGTCCATAAACATGGCTTTCATCGTGTGACTATTAAAATAATCTTTTACTAGCTCACTATTTTCCACCTCATCAAGAATTTGTTCAATGAAGTTCAAAATCCTCTAAGAATCAGATTCATCCAAACTTTATTTCCCATAATATATCACATCATGACTTTGTAATTTCTCCTTCCCATTGGGGTGTTATCCTTATTCTTTTCTCCCACTTAAAGATGACACTTCGTAAAAGCCCAATTCAATTATTACCTCCTTAATCAAATCTCTAACTGTTTAAGATAGTTTAAAGTGCAGTTCCTGAGTGTCGATGCTTTGATTCAAATTCTTGTTCTGCCACTAACTTTGTGACCTTGGTTAAGTCATTTAGTCTTTCTGTGCCTCAATTTCTTCATCATGTAAAAGAAAAAGAAAAATAGCACATAACTTTTATATTATTTTATTTTTTATTGTAGTATAGTTGATTTAAAATATTAGTTTCAGATATACAACAGAGTGATTCAATATTTTTATAGGTTATATTCTATTTAAAGTTATTATAAAATAGTGACTATATTCCCTGTGCTGTACAATATATCCTTGTAGCTTATTTATTTCATACATAGTAGTTTGTACCTCTTAATCCCCTCCCCCTAACTTGCTCCTCCCCCTTTCCCTCACCAACATTTGTTATTTGTGTTCTTTTTGATGATAGCCATTCTGACAGGTGTGAGATGATATCTCATTGTGCTTTTGATTTGCGTTTCTCTATGATTAGTGATGTTGAGCATATTTTCATGTGCCTGTTGGCCATCTGTATGTCTTCTTTGGAAAAAGGCCTATTGAGATCTTCTGCCCATTTTTTAATTGGGTTGTTTGTTTTTTATATTGAGTTTTATGAACTGTTTATATGTTTTGAATATTAACCCCTAAAGACAGAAAACTGGATCTTTTGCTTCTGTGATGTCTTCTAGTGTCTGGTGTAGACCCATAGTAGGTGGCCAGTTAACACTCACTGGCTGATTCGTCTCATTCCATTCTGAGCTACAACTCTTTTTTACCTTCTGCATTACTTCTGGAAGTGGGAATTGTGATCTTTTCCCTCTTTTTACTTTGAAGGTGGAAGTAAAAAATATGTTGTATATGAAAAATGTTAGCTTTCCAGGACTCTTTAATAACTTTGTCTTCCTTAGCTGCTAAGAAAAAAAAATCTTCTAATAAGTTATACTTAATAGAAAGTCAGGATAACCATTTCCTGTAAACACTTTTCTTCCTTTATTGGTGGCTGATTTAGTTTTTACAGTGGCTTGTGTCTTATTCATAAGTGGCTTATAATCTTTATTGATAACTTGATAAGAATCTGACTCTGGTATGTAATAACTTGGAACTTCCATTGCCACTCTAAAACAGTGGTTCACCAAGGTTAGAGTCAGGGCTTGTAGAAGCTGCCTATTCTGCATATAGGAAATAAGGGGAGTGCATTGTCTGTAAAGAATTTTAAAACAAAAGAAAACTGATTAAAGTTGGTGCAATTATTATTGTCACCATGCACCAGCAATTCTAAACAACATCATTAATAAAATATTCCTTCCTGCTGGGGGTTGACTACTCCCACTAATGTCCCCAGCCTACCTTACCTCCTACATCATGTTCTAAAGTTATCCTTGTGGGCATTAAATTTTTCCTGGTCAATAATGAGGATTCTGATACATCTTAGTGCAGCTTTTCCCCCCAGATTTTTATTATGTTCCACAGTAAAAATACATTTTATATCGCAGCAAAGTTCCCACACAGATACACATATATGTTTCACTAGTCATCTTTACTACTAACAGGTAATGGCACTGATTTTGAAAACTATCTCTCTAATTTGATCCTTAGCCATCCAAATTAGAACCACCAAGAAACTGTTCTAGAATGAATTAAGTAGTTCCCCTGGGGTCCTGTGAATTAGATATAATACAAAATTGGAAATAAACTAGACTTTCCGATATTGAGGGGTAAAAACAGAATTTAAGAAACTGATTTACTTTCTTTGACCTCCACACTCATAGGCATAGACTACAGAAATAATAGTATATCAAAGCCAATGTCCAGGATGAGAGGTGGATATCACCCAAAGACTCCCCACCTTTGCTCTTTGAAGATTCTATTCCCAAGTCTGGCCCGACCTGAGCACCATCTCTCAATTTCTCCCCCAACTCTACTCCTCATCTAATAACGTGTTAATTATTCTCATTCAACTCTGGCCAATTTCTTATTCCACTCCAAATTCACGTAACACTAAAGTTCATTAATCTCCCTCTCTTTCTAAACCATGTGTTTTGTTTCATTCCTCTTAGTGAATGTACTGATCCCTTAGTTATTGTTCTCACTACCTATGCATAATTCAAGTACTTCTTACTGGAGGAGTTTCTTTATGCCCGTAATTCATGAAAGAAACCAGTCATAATGCAAATGTTGACTGGTCAGGATTTCCTCATGAAAGCTATAGTTAGATCACGCATTAACTGCAAGATTAGAAATTTATGCTTAATGACACGTCTCAAAGATTACAAATTATTCTCTCTTATCCATTCTTTGGTTTAGGAAGAGACCAGTTGTAAACAGGGATTTAATCATTATTTTACAATTTCCAGAAGTTTGTTATAAACAACTGAAATTTTATCAAACATATTGATAAAGTTTAAAAGAAGGTGATTTATTCTTAGTTCTACATGAGTAGCCATTCAGTTATTTATTTATTTTTTAATTAATTAATTTATTAATTTGTTTATTTTTGGCTGTGTTGGGTCTTCGTTTCTGTGCGAGGGCTTTCTCCAGTTGTGGCAAGTGGGCGCCACTCTTCATCGCGGTGCGCGGGCCTCTCACTACCGCGGCCTCTCCCATTGCAGAGCACAGGCTCCAGACGCGCAGGCTCAGCAATTGTGGCTCACGGGCCTAGTTGCTCCGCGGCATGTGGGATTTTCCCAGACCAGGGCTCGAACCCATGTGCCCTGCATTGGCTGACAGATTCTCAACCACTGCGCCACCAGGGAAGCCCACCACTCAGTTATTTTGTTGCAAGTAAGAAGATGACCTTAAGCCTATTTCAATAGGGATTGATTACAGATTAACATGCATATTTATTTTTACCAGCCAGTATTAACATAGGTTATCATTTCCTCTGAGTCATGACTTTTCTCATTCTTAAAATGAAGAATTTAAATACTATTAAACAGTTTTCTGTATGTTCATGATATAATACAATATGGCAGGAAATTGTAAAGGGACATTTAACTATTGAAAGTTTGGTAGGTAAAAATACTATTTCTGCATAGAAAATCTAAGTTAAGTAAATGGAAAGCTACTAAGCTAATAAAATATTTCAGAGTGACTTGATTCAAAACATAAATATACCAAACTTAATAACTTTATCAATATTAGCCAACTATAAATAATAACAAAATCAATTCCTTCACAAAAACAAAAATTATACAATATAACTAGTAATAGCCCTAAGAAGTGTGCAAGACCCATGTAGAGAAAACTATACACATTTTAAAAAGAAGAAAAAAATACTGCAAAGATATGCACAAAAATATTACAAAAGATAGACATATTTATACAAGGCTAAGATGATTCTTATGTATGAAAACTGGCAACATACAATTATTGAATAAATGTAACATTTTAAAAATTGTTAATTCATTTTAGGTTTGAGGATGGGAAAGGGGAGGAGTAGAGAAGAGAAAAAATGGGCAGAAAACAATTTAAAAATGAAAGAAAATGAGAGAAGGAACAGAGGAAATTCTGAAGATTACAATGCTCAAATGTTCCTTTAGGTATAAACTTCCGAATGTCCTCAGATCATGACTCTTCAAATGCTTCTTATCTATAATCTCTCAGAGGCTGTAATTTAACAATGTTACTCAAATAACCACAGTAAAAAAATTTTTTTGTTGTAAAACAGATATGGTAGCAACAGCTAGGACAGAACTACCTGGAAAATTAAGCTAAAGTTCCAAATTTTATTTTCAACTTGAATCTTCCCACCTCTAATTTAATGCCTCAAAACAATAACTTAACAAAATTGGGCCCTCCTAGTGGACTGAAGGAGTGGGTAAAAGTTTCGAAGATCACTGGTTTAGGTCTATGGAATTGCTATAACATTGTAATTCAATATTTTGCACTCAGGATCAAAGATTTCACATATCAGAAGGTGGAGATCTGGAGAGAATAAATAGCAATATAGTGAAAAGAGTATTCGACTAGGAAACCAGATTCCAGTTTCAGAATTGGTCACGCAATAACCTTATATGTTACCTGCCCCTCTCTGGACCTCTATTTCTGTCTCTGCCAAAAGAAAGTTTGGACTACATCATCTCTGATGTCTTTTTCTATTCCAAAATAATTATACTTACATGATTTTAATAATGTGATCTATGACAAACCTAAGATGACTTGTACTAGGGTCACACAAAGTTTTGGTCATCAAAATGTATGTATATTTTAGAGATCCTCAGTGTGGTTGTGGAAATGATTGTGTTAAATGCCTGGGACCAGGAGATAAGAATTAAAACAAACAAACAAACAAAAAATACCACCTGAAGCACTAGCATTATACTTTTTAAAGCTTTTTTTTTTTTAAAGCTTCTGATCTGCACAGTATAATCACTGTGTTAAATATGTGATGGACAGAGTCACTAAATGAAAAAATAACAGATAGCATTTTTATGGACTTATACATTTTAAAAATCTAGCTTCAAGGCTAATAAATTAACACCCTATCTTTATATATGTCTGTTATGGCTGCCTTCTCCCTTGCAAAGAATTAAACCAAAGGTACTCAGATGTTTTGTTCTCATGACCCCTACATACCCTTAAAAATTATTGAGAATGCTAAACAGCTATGGTTTATGTGGGCTGTCTAACAATATTTACTGTATTAAAGTTAAAACTATAAAATTTTAAATATTTATTAATTTAAAATAAAAATAATCAGCCATTTAAAAATAACATTTTTATTTTTTTAAAAACTGTATTTTAAACAGAATTGTGAATCTCATTTTATGTCTATCTGCTTTTAAACTCACTTCATTGCAATGTGTTGTTTTGACTGAAGTATTTTAGGAAAATTCTGTCTCACAAAGAGATATAGTTGGAAAGAAAGAGTATCTTGATAGCCTTTTCAAATGATTGTGGATATTCTTTGATTCTACACAAAATCTTGAAAAGCGGTAGTTTCTTAGAGGTTAGTTGTTGCAATGTAGAATACGAAGCCACGTCAATGAAATTGTTGTACTTTGTTATGTTAAAAATCCCTCAATCTCCGTCAGTTTATGAGTGGATCTTTTAATGTGTATGATTTTGTAAAATATATCATGCATTGGCTATTTATAAAGTATTGGTTTACTTAGTTCACACAGTCATGCAGATCTCCCAAATGCTGACACATTTCATTATACAATATCAGCACCAACCTCATTATAAAAGCTCTCAATTTACAGGGGATTATGTTAGTTTTCCAAAATTCTAATTTTCACTTGAGAGTTTGAATTTTATCACAAACAACACATTACTAGTTATTTCCCTTGAAGTGACAGGCTCACTTTATTAATTTATAATAAACTGTCTACAAAAGTCTAAATAACCATGGTTTTGTCTGTCGGTTGCTCTTTCAAGTAAAAACGGTGCTATGTGTTAAACAGCAGGCACTTCAGCTTTCGACTCAGATGTCCAAGAACTTTCCTCAAGACAACCAATGTCCTTCAGAATACAGCAGAAGTATTTATGCATGTTTTTCATACTGTTACCTAGCATATTAAAGAAAATCTGTACTCAGTGGTCAAGATTTAATAAAATTAATTTTTATTGCTCCATCAAGAACATTCTCAAGTGAAACTAGAAATTTTTTTTCTGGAATACTTAAAAGCAAATCATATAATGACTCCTGGCACAGTTTGGTGCCACTGCCTTGATTAGCGCTAAGATGCTAACAGTTTTAACGATCATTGCTTTGACTTTATCAGTACAAGTTTCAGCACAGAGCAACCACAAATACTTTAGTTTTGATGTCAACAGCCTATGAGAGTCTCAGGGATACCCGAGTCCATGGTACCCATTTTAAGAAACACTGAATTAGACTTTTCAAACCGAACAAATACCATTTTAAACCTCCCAAGATATTTTCTTAATTGACTAAAAGTTGACTTCTAAGCAATACATTGAAAATGCCTAATAATTCATTTAAGTTTCAAGTAGAGAAAACAAAATTTGAACAAGGCAGATTTTAAAATGTAAACATAGAAGTAAATTTAGGAAACATCATGCCATAGGAAGCCATAACAGGGCATAAGGAGGAAAAGAAATAGATTTTGAAATATGCATTAATCCCAGTAAATATTGTTTTCCATACCTTGTAGTTTATGATCTTGAAGTGGTTCTGACATTAGATAGCATCTACTTCTTTGGCTGGCAGCTGTTGGAAATGACCCTGGGATGAAACTCTGGAATCTTTCCTCTGAAATCTGAAAATATATGAAAGACAATACAGAGTTAACCTCCTTCTTGACCAGGACCTGACTCTTTAAATCTGAGTCAAGTATGGGCCATGGTTTCAAAATGGTTCTTGACAATCTGAAGCTCACATGCCATCTTTCTTTAGCCAATCATAAGGTGATGCTAAAAACAATAGCCGGCTAACTGAGGCATTTTCTAATACACCTATAATCACCACAGTTATTATCCCTGGCTTTCTTCCAGAGAGCTCTGAGGACAGCACATATCCCATCAGGTCCCACAGCTCCCAACATATAGAAAGAAAACATTATGCCTACTCTATACAAGGATTATGCAGCTTGACCAAAGCCTTGACCCAAAGCCTTACAGTAAATTAGAAGTGAAAATGTTGATGAAAGAACTTGGGTATAAAATTCTTATTTCAAGGAATACCTTTTTTTCTCACTCATATTCCTTTACACTCCTGAAGAAAATGAGTGGAAAATATACCCTACAGTAATAATTTTTAGAGTGTTCTTTGCTAGTACATAAAATGGCTTTGTAATTATTAAATATCTGCTGATGAAACATTACAGCGTGGAACTAATATTTATTCAGTCCCTACTATTGCAAGACACACTTTTAAGCACTAAAGAATTCAGCGGACGTTATCATTACATAAATTATTCACAGTACCTTTAGTGCCTGATTAAAATACCTAATTCAAAAGGTTATTGAGTAAATACCCCAAGGAAATAATCTGTAGCTACATTTTGGCTTTAAATTATTGCTAATTAACAAAGGAGATATGTTCAGACTACCATATACTATGCTATTAGTGCACCTTTGACAGTAGTAGATTGTATCTAATACTTGAAACATGAATCAGCGAAGAGTTATATGACTCCTTAACAAATGCTCATTATAGGGCAACATCTCGGAACCTTTTTGCTGAATCCTTTACCCCTTCCCAGCTACTAAATTTTACAAGTTCTCAGGGCTCAGCCTTCAGATATCTTATCTATCACACTTACTTTCTGACTCAGATACTTCCTTTGTTTCAAATATACTCTCCATGTTCATGATTCCTAAACTTACATTTCCAGTCTTTATCTCTTCTCTGAACTCCGGACTTTCATATCTAAATCTCTACTCAACATACTCACTTGTATTTTACATAAGCATCTTATGCTTGATATGTCCCAGATTTAACAATTAATTCTCCCTAACCTTCGTAACTGCTTCTTCCAACTCTTCCTAATCTCTATAAACTGCACCATTCTCCACCTAGTTGGTCATGACAAAAACGTTGAAGTCATCCTAGACTCTTCTCCACATCCAATCCGTTAGAAAATCCTAGAGTTTCTACCTTCAAAATGTGTATTCAAATCTGACCATTTGTCACCATCTTCACCAATACCACCATAATCAATGATCTGATGATTAGTCATCTGAATTACTGCATTACTTTCTAACTGGCATCACTGCTTCCATAATGGGCCCTATTCAGTCTATTCTGTATACAATGATCAGAGTGATATTATTGAAATATTGGTCAGGTTATGTTGCTGCCTTGCATAATAAGGTTAGTTGCATAATAAAACACTCAGATGCTTTTTCAGCACAATCAGAACAAAATTTGAAGTCTTTTCTTAACATACAAGTTCATACACAGTCTTTCCCTTCTTGTTCTCTGATATTTCCAACCTCATCTTCACTCAGTTCCAGACATGTTGTCCTCAGTCTTTGTAATTTCTATTCTCTCTCCTTTGAAACTCTTGCTTCAAATACTTTCAAGTCTTGCTCTTTCACTTCTTTCACATCTGCTCAGATGTTACCTCATCAAAGGAACTTCTCTGACCATGTTGTCTAAAATAGTGATCCCATCACTTTCTATCCTCAACCTCTGCTTACTTCTTTTACTTAGCATTTATAGTTTGTTACTGTACTCCCTCTGTGCATATATCATACATATGTATAATATATATGTGTGTATATACATGTATATTAATTTATCAATTTATTAATAGAATGAAAACATGGATTGTTTCCTCTCCAGTGCTTACAACATTGCTTAGCACATAGCTGTGAATATTGTTGAAATAATGGATTAATCAATTACTCATTCATATGGACTTGTACATAAACACTATATATAATATCTAATTTTTGAGACAGATCCACTAGCTTTACTTAGTGGCCAATGTTTAAACAATTCTTTAATAATGAAACACTGGAACTTACTGCTGGAACTACACTACATAATATTTTTTAAATTAAAAAAATACATATATATGTAGCTGTAGTATAGAAATAAACAAAGACCAACTAAATGAAAACAAGTAAATGCTATTTATTCAAAGCATGCTATAGAAAGGGAATCAGCCACCATCATTTGTGTTTGGCAGAAACTCAAAAGTAAGCACAGTGCGGGAAGCTTTATAGTATTAAAAAAAATAAAAAAGTTTTCAAATATGCCCTGATTGGAGGCTGTTAGCATGGGAAAACTATAGGAGGGCTAACTAGAAGTGAAGCATTGTATTTAATCAGATAAGGAGTGAATATTTAGCTTTCTCTGGTTAGTCCTAAGTTGGAAGTGAGGGAAAATATTAGGAAAGTTATCAGTTATTAATCAAATTATTAATCAAGTCCAAGTTATTTGGGGCTGATTGCTTGTTGTTTGGCCTCGTGGACTGGTTGTTGCAGATAATGGTTTGGCTTTTGGGGCTGGTTGCTGAAGGCAAAGGGTCAGAGTTACATGTTTATATATGTTCTGGCCATTGCCTATTTGTATTTTGAACCTCTAACTAGGTAACTTTTAATAAGTTAAATGTAATTCATTATACATTGTAAAAAATATTTTATAGTAATTATTTTTGAAATAGTCTCATTTAGTATTTTTTTGCCTTAAAAAGTCTCTTAACAATACCTCCAGTGTGCAAGGCAGAAATAGAGACACAGATGTAGAGAACAAATGTGTGGACATCAAGGGGGGAAAGCTGTGAGGTGGGGGGTGGTGGTGGGATGGATTGGGAGATAAGGATTGACATATATACACTAATATGTATAAAATAGATAACTAATAAGAACCTGCTGTATAAAATAAACAAATAAATAAATAATAAAGTTGTTATCAATAAAAAAAAAAGAATACCTCCAGGTATTGCTATTGATAAATAGCTACAACAGACTCTCACGCATATCAAGTCCTCATTTCCTTTGTTGCCCAGCTGAGGTTGCATGGTCCTTCTTTATAAAAACTTCCCTATATACACTCTCAACTCTCTTCTGTCTTTAAGTTCATGATGCTAACTTCAAGGGGCCCCAGAGTGCTGCTTAATAATCATACTATATGTCTCTATTCAATTCCTACTCACACTCCTAGATAATTATTTCAGACCTTCTATTCTTTTCTAATAGCTCCTCCTCATTCTCTGTCAGCTTATAACCTTATTAATTTACTGAAGAAATATAAGTGAATTTTCCACTCTCATCTTGTGATCTGCTTTCATCTGAATCCACACATTCTGCCCTCTTCCCCCTTCTGTGGATGCATGGATCAATTGTTCTTATCTGAGGCTCTTCCTCTTGGACCCTAGAGCTGATCTCCACTAGTCTATCAGAGGATATCACTCTAGCAATTTATGGCCTTGCTCTCCTGCGTAAGAAATTTTTCTACTTTGTACTGGATTGTTCCTTTTAGCATACAAACATGTTGGGTAAACCCATTTTTAAGAAAGAAAGAAAATCCTTGGACCCCCCGCCCCAAGCCATTGCCTTATTTCTCTACTTTGCTTTAGAGCAAAATTTCTATAAAGAATTGTTATTTTCTAGTAAATTAAAAATACAAGAAAAAAAGGAAACAAAAATGACCAATAAACATGGGAAAATATGTAATCTCCATAGAAATCAGGGAATTCTAAATTTAGAGATATATCATTTGTATCCATTAAATGAGCATTTAAAAATCTCTTTAATATCAGATCTTAGCACAGATATGGGGAGAAGACAGTCTCATATACTGCTGGGGGAAGTACAAACTTTTTCCTCAAGTCTTTCTAAATGTTAACATGATCTTGATTTAAAAATCTATTAAGCATGTGCTTCTCCCTTCCTTCCTTACTTCCTTGCTTTCCTCTTTCCTTCCTTGGTTGTTTCCTTCCTTCTTCCTTTAATAATTCACTTCCAAATCCATTAAATGGGTCTGGGTAAAGTAGGTGTCCATATGTGGAGGCTTAAAAAGAGCTCAACTGGGATGAGGGCATCCATACAGGGAGGTGCCAGTGACAGCAGCCTGGCTCAAGTTTGGAGCCCAGCAGAGTGTATTCACAGGGGGGCTCAGGAGTGGAAAGTAGTAAGCAGAAGCAGCAGCCTGTCCAGGAGTCAGGTAATTGGTTACTCAATAGTAGCTTGACTAATACCGAGGATAATAGGAGCTAGCTTTCTCACAGTAGGAGAAAGGAGTTACAACTATTAAAAGGGAGAAAGCTTGAGTGAACCTTGCAATTTTAGATTGAAGTTGGAGGTATTGCAATGAATTCATACTTTTTAATATATTGATAAAGAAATATAGATGTAAATATGTATATACATATACATAGATAGTTATAGATATACATATGTTCTTTAGCTCTGTCCACTAAGAGGGCTTGGTAGAAACAAAAACCAAATAGTAATGATCACATCTAGCATTCAGATCTTGGTTTCTAAATACCATTCTCCACTCTGGTAACCAGGGATCTTTAGAGAAACAACTGACTCCAAGGCTGACTCACATAAAGTACAAGATGAGCTTGGAACATTTTGTCCTGCCAGAAATTATGGAAGTACTAAATTACAGGAACATGTCAAAAAGGCACAAAAGCCAGAGTGAAGGGGTCCCTTCTGGTCAAATCTAAGATAATTGTAGTATCAAAATAAATGATTATAGTAACAGATTATAATCCATTAAGTAAAATAGGAAGCTACAAAGCAATACTGTTATAAATAACTAAATGTTACATTCATGTTTCTTTATTAGAAACAGAGAAAAGAAATAGTTGTACATTATAGTGGAATATCCATCAATGAATGTGAGAAGAATGATTTAATTATAAAAATCATCTCTTGGCAACGATCATAGCAATGATTGATTCAGGCAAAAAAACATAAGTGGATACAAAATCTAGTAAGTAAAGGTTGATGAAGGACAGAATATTTGCATAGACTAAACGTATTTCCCAAAATTTATCTATTAGTTAAAAAAATTATTACAGTGGAGAAGCCTGAAAGGCACGTTCTTAGTCAAGTGATCAAAATTAATGTGACCAGCAATGGGACAAAATGAAATTGTATTCTACTTAATACAATGTAACAAGAACACGGCAACATCATTTCTGTGACATTTCTGCCAAAAATGCAAAAACTCACCTGGAGAAATAGCCTTTAGAAAAGATGACCTATAGTCTTCAAAAATCTCAAAATCATGAAAGTCAAAGAAAGACTGGAGAACTCTTCTAGATTGAATGAGTCTAAACAACTAAATGCAACATGTGATTCTGGGTCCCTTGGCTATAATGAATGTGGTTGGGATAATTGATGACACTTGAATGGGGTGTTTGGATTGGAAGGTAGTAATGTATTTATGTTAGTTTCCTGATTTTGGTGATTTTACTGTTCTAGAACAATGCACTACTTTGTAGGAAATACACCCTACAGAACCTACACTGGAGTAATTGAACATGATGACTGCATGTTACAAATGGTGCAGAGAAAATAAATTTCTTGTAATATTCTTGCAACTTTCTCTAACTTTGAAACTATTTTTTAAAAAAGAAGAAAAAGAAAGAGAAAACCCTAATGAAGATGACACCAAAAAGAAAACCACAGTCTTCACGTTATTTTCCATAACAGAAAAGAAGGAAAGATAATCGTCTAAAGTTCAGGGAAAGGAATCAACTTGGCTGAGTTTGTTGAAATTGTATCTTTTCAAATTAACTTTAAAAAGCAGTTGGTACAATTTTGTGTCTATTAGAACACAATAAACATTCCTGGATAATTATGGTTATGTTAATACTAACAGATAAGTATAATTGAGTTATGTAACTGTATTAAATTTCTAGAACTTGGAGCTGCAAGTTTGAAAAGTTTCAGTTTTGCTTACATCCTGTCAAATCAGTGGTCTTCCATATTTCTTTAATAATTTAGACTCTATAACCTATAAAACAGATTCTAAAATGTTTGATAATTTGTCTAAATCAAATATTAATTGTGCATTTTCTAAGTATATAAAAATTCCTGTTTAAGAAATAGAGTTTTTTTTGTAAAATGGCTATCTCAAGACTTTTACGTTTATGAAGAAAACAATTGATGATCAAGTGATATAGTTATCATTATTTTAATGTTCATGTAAAATCAAATTAAAAATTAGGAATGGGTCAAGTGTTCACTATTTCCTCTTTATTAATTCATGTTTTAGATGCTTGCTTTGTTAGATCTGACCTTCTTTCCTGCTGTTTGTTTTTTCTGCATTCATGATCAAATGGTTTGGACTTGATTGAGTCCCCATTTCTCCCCATTGAGAAATGATGCTTGTAAAAGATTAAGTTTGTGGGGATCTATTCATTATTGCCCTTGATTTCTTTTTATATGGTGCAAAGTTAACTTGGAGATATGTCATAAATATCATACAATAGAGATGGTAGGTACAAGGAGGGACTGTAGCTTGAGATTCAGCTCTAGGTATTTTCCTCCATTCTTCATTTATTTATTTTAGAAGATGTACTGAGATCCACACTACTTACTACACTCAGATATGCAAAGAAATATGGTTAATTTTCTTTTTCTGTCAAAGATGCCATCTTTCCCCAGATGCTCCTTTGCCCTGGGCAGTGTGCTGTGAGACTGAAATACCTATGTCTTTTCACTTAAATTCTTTCTACTTTTTACGCCCTAACTGGGATGGCTTAGTTTCTTGAATTCAAAGTTCAACTTCCTATTAGGCTGGTTTAAAGATTGATCTTCAGGTAAATGTTCATTTTTACTCTATTTTTATTTCTTGGTTTCTTACTCCTCCCCTGCTTCTCTCCAAATATATTGATATATGAGTAAATAGTGTTTGTGACTTAAGGCAGCTGAGCAGTGGGGACCTCAGGGTCATGGGCATTCTCTTGACCCTTTCTCTTCTCTGGTCTGGTCCATGGACTGGTCAACTGTGAGGTTTTCTTGCCCAGCTAGCCTTGGGGATAGCATGATGGCACCCACCACTGTAGTCTGGTCCTGACCATTTGCTCCAGGTCTCTGACTCCCTTCTTTCTGTAGCCACTTTGAGTCCAGGTCTCAGTATCTCCACATTTCATCACTGGCATACATGGGAACAACTTTTCCCCTTGTACCCTGAATAAGCCATGGGGAATAAGTCTCAGGTTTTTTTTTAAAATATAATTTTATTTATTTATTTATTTTTGGCTGTGTTGGGTCTTCGTTGCTGCGTGGGGGCTTTTTCTACTTGTGGTGAGCGGGGCCTACTCTTCGTTGTGGTGAGCGGGCATCTCTTGTGGTGGCTTCTCTTGTTGCGGAGCACGGGCTCTAGGCGCACGGGCTTCAGTAGTTGTGGCACGCGGGCTCAGTAGTTGTGGCTCATGGGCTCTAGAGCACAGGCTCAGTAGTTGTGGTGCACGGGCTTAGTTGCTCCGTGGCATGTGGGATCTTCCCGGGCCAGGGCTCGAACCCGTGTCCCCTGCATTGGCAGGCGGATTCTTAACCACTGTGCCACCAGGGAAGTCCCAAGCCTCAGGTTTATCTATAGACTTACCTTGCTCTGTCAGTGTGCAACATCGCTCCTTTATCAAGCTCAGCAAAGCCACATACATGGCTTCTCCTAGACCTTCATAGCTTCCCCTTGCTATTACAGTCCCAGCATTCCTGGGCTCACCCATTCCTACTTTTACTTGCTTCTCCACTCTTCATGGAATTCTACCTCAAGAAGGAACAGGAAAACATGTGTATCTAACCTCTCTTCCCCAACTCTGTTTCTTACCTCCTCCACACACAATTTACCCAATCAGAAAGAATGGAGTGTTCACTTCCTCCTTTTCTCCAATGTAGAATCACCTTGCTTCATAACTTCCTTCCCTGAGGCAGTAAGCCTCAAAGTTTGGTTTAAAGAAGGAAGAAATATCCTGTCTACCCTGTGGAAGTAATTTAATGATCTTGTCCAGGCCTGGCTCTAAAAGTCATAATTGGAGCTAAAAGAATTTGGAAAATACTTTTCTTCCTTTACAAAGCTTGGCTTTCAAAATTATTGTTTTCTCGCAACTAAAACAAATCCTACTATGGATTTTAAAAGGTGCATCTTTCTTTAACAAAATTTTCACTGTAAAAATTCCAGCTCCAAGGATAGGGGGTTGTTCATGCACAAAAGAATACAAAAGATAAAAGCACTGTAATGTAATTTTAAAAATATTATTATATGTACTTTACCAACCTTGACATCCCACAATACTGTGCTTTTTATAGTATACTGAGTCGACTCTTCTGGAGAGTAATACTATCTCCTATTTTTCATAAAGTGTGGAAACCACTAGATTTTCTAGTCACTTGTTTTATTTTCCTTTTTTTTGCTACCCCCACTCCCATCTAGACCCTCAACTGGACATTCTTTTGACCTCCTTGAATCCAGGCTTCCATGTTCAAGTGTGATTTACCCTTTGATATATCATTGTAGTCACAGGGAATTCTAATCAAGAAATTTACTGGAAATAGAGTGTTCTAGTATAAAGATCTTGCTTCTGAAACTCTCAGGATTTTTTCTTGGATAATAAACTCTCATTTGCTTTCCTCTCTTAAAGGCAATAATGTAATTATTAGATTTATAAAATTATAAGTCTGCAGTCAAAAATCATACACGTAGAACGTCATTAAGTAATTACGGTATGAGACAGCCACCACAATATGAATGTATTTAATTTATATCTTAGTCAGGCTACAGGGAAGATCAGTATGAGAGAACAAAACAAGACTGACATTTATAGTACCTTTGGGTTTTTTCCTGACTAAGATTGTAAGTAACACTGAAAGATTCTTCTCTTGTGATGAAATTACATATGGCTTATAGCCCTTTTGGAATAGTTAAATGACACATCACTGTTACTCTCATTTTCTCATAGAACAGTTATATTGAACACATTCAAATCATGAAAACGTTGAAATTCACAGATGCAATGGTATCTCCACTTATATAAGAAAATATTATATTAACAACTTTCAACCTTAAATTTCTGATTAGGAGACCATAATAATCAAGATAAAAGCTATTTATTGAGTTTCTATCATGTGTCATGGGCTTTTTTATATCATTTCTAGTCCATACAAGAGCACTTGGAGGTAAGTATTACTATCCTCGTTTAAAAGTTGAAGAAATCAATGCTCAGAGAGGTTAATAAACTCAAAGTCACACAGATAGTAAGTGGTAGAGCCAAGATTTTAACTTATAAACATTTGCTTTATCCATTGTGCTATGTCAGCTATTAATTTGAGGAGAGATCTTGATAGATGTTGGTCTCTTCTCTACTAAAGTTTTCTATATGCTTCTTTTCCATAATTTAAGCAAGGGCTGTGAAGAGGTGGTATTTGTGACTGCTTATCTCTCTCGCCTATGCGTCTACTTCCACAGGTGTAAGAACTGTCAAATCCCAGCCAGTAAATAGGGGACCTCACAGGTCTATCTGGTGACTTCCTGATGGAAATGACTGACTCATGTCAGCATTTCTGAAGGGCAGTTTTTGAAAATTCAAATGACTCTCTTGTCTAAAAAGAGGGAATGCCACAGAAAGATGGGGTTGGGAAGAAGATAGTGTAGAAACCCAAATGGCAAATAGTTGTTGACCAATTTAAAAGGAAATACAACCAAGATAAATAGTTTGAACAGCTGGGGTAAGTTGCAAGTCACAGTCTTAACTAACCAAGTTGTCTGAATCTTCAACTGAAAAGAAACCAGTGAAAATGATAAGCAAGGAAGCAAGCAGCAAAGGAATGAAGAACTCAGCTCAGGGCTCATTTAGCTCTCAAAAAAAAAAAAAAGTTCTTTATCAGTATAACAACTGACACTAGAGCATTTACTTAAGGACTATTTGTGATTCAACAAAGCATAGGAAGGACCATGACTCACAAAGTAATTGAAAAAAACACCTCACAGACACAAGGGACAAGAAAAACAGGATATGTTCCTCTGATTCAAACTATTTTACTTTACTTCCTTAGTGTGATGTTTTAGTTCTGTTTCCTTCACTCCCTTAAAAAAATATTATAGACCACAAGAATGGAAATGGTGGGTCATTATGATGAGGAAGAGATGAGGTGGTGGAGAAGGAGGGAAATGTTCCTGAGTGTGTGGTTTTGCGTGTTTTGTGTATATGATAGAACAAGAACTCAGGGCTGGAGGGGGAGCAAAAATTATATGTTTGAATCTTGAAGCATTTTGTTTTATTTTTGTTGAGTAATATTGAGCTGCCAACTCTAATCAAAAGATTTGAAAAAATTCATTCCATTGGTTATATTTAGATCTGGTTAGAAAAAGGGAGGAAAATCAGCATTAGTCTATCAGTGGGCTCTTAGGAGTTAAGTTGACAGATAAAATGTAGGAAGCCCGGTTAAATTTGAAATTCGTATAAGCAATAAATAATTTTTTTAGTGTAAGTATATTTTATGCCATATTTGACATCCTCCCACATTCCACAGCTGCACAGCCCAGGTTTGAAACCCAGCTGAGCCATTTATTTGCAAGGACAAGCAATAGTTGGAATATACTTATACTAAAAAACTATTTTTTGTTTACTGAAATTCAAATTAAACAGAGTATGATTGATCTGTGAATATATTTCTCTGGATGTGTATTGTCATGAGTATGTGTGTGTGTGTGTTTGTGTGTGCTTGTGTGGAGAGAGACAGGGATGAAATGTAGATGACTCCAGGTGGAGTAGGTGTAAGAAATATTATTTTATGTTTCTAAAATAGAATTTATTTTTCTTTGTATTATAATAATATTGGTATATATGTTATACAAAATTTTGAAAATACATAAGAGTATAAAGAAAACTTTTATATCCACAGTCTCATCACCTGGAGGTAATCACTGTTAAAATTTTGAGTTATGCCCGAATTTTTCTTTCTCTTCACTCCTCATACCTACAAATATAAAGTTATTATAAAAATTTAAAGATATACAAATGCTAACATTTATTAAGTACTTAAATATATATGCCAGGCAGCTTACTAAGTGCTTCATGGGAATTAACTCACTAAATTCTCAGTGAAAACCCTATGAGATAGGTATTATTTTTCCTACCATTTTACAGGTGGGAGAAAAAGGCAAAGAGAAATTAAGCAACTTGCCCAAGGTCACCTAGTAAGTTAGTGGCCGCACTGGGATTCAAATCTGATTAGTGCACCCCTGGAGTGTGGGTTATATGGTTCCTCCACCACTGTAATCGAAGGAATAAGCCACATCCACAACCATTCATTCATTTTATAACATTTACTCTACTAAAGATGTCAGTACCACAGACCTATTTTTTTAATTTTTATTTTTATTTGGAATTAGGAATAAGACATTACCCTATAGAAAGACAGTGCTACTGCTTCAACAGAATAAGCCATCAGCAGTTTCTGTGACCAACCAGAAGTTTAAGACGGAGTGAGCTTTTCTATATGGCTCAGCACATAACTAAGAATTTAATTTTTGGATTAGATATATTTGGGTTTAATCCCTAGCTCTGCTGTTTACTAGCTATATAACCTTGGGCAGGTGACTTTTCAAACCTTAGTTTTCTAATTTTTTTTAATAAGGCTACTAAGAGTCTCTATCCTACTGACAGGTTCATGAGAGTACAACTTGTATAGTCTTACAGGAGACTTCCTACCAGAAGGGCTCCCAATTGGTTTAATGTTCTACTGTGCCATCTTGAAATTCTTAGTTATTTTAACTGTGAACATGTGCATGAGCAGAGTCAATACACTGGGTAACAGTGAGCACATATGATTGTGATCAAGCAGTAGTGTCCACATCTGTAGGCTCAAGTCCCAAGGCACCACAGGCAGTATAGGTGACAAGCTGTGGGCCTCACTGTCTGGAGCACATGTGCCTGTCTGAGTGGGCTGCCAGAATGGGACCTTGGTTCAGGTTGGTAGTGACAATTGTGGCAGCAGCAATAGAGGTAGCAGTAGCAGTGGTAGTGGCCATTGCCCAAGAAAGGTCCTCACATGGACGCAGGGATGAGACGGTGGTAGAAGACCAGCTCATCTTTCTGTTCCAGAGCTCTCCCTGCAAAGTCTGCACAAATATTAACTCTCTAGCCTGAGCTTTGTCAGAAGGACTGCAAGCATTCAATCAATAAACTTTCCCAGTAAATTATTACAAAATAAAGTCATACACATGGACCTTGCAATAAAGTATATCAGGGAGTTATTAGAATTCTTAAAAAAGTATAGAGTCTCCAATTTTGAAAACTGCTCCACCATTGCAAAACAAATACCTATAGTCTTAGAAATAGAAATTATCTTTAAAGATCATTGCATTCAATGGAAAAGAAAACTATATTTTCACATGGTACTTTGAATGAAGTGATTATTAATGAAAAAATTTTAAAAATTAAGTTTTCTTTGTATAGGCACTTTGAATTATATACAATCATGATGCCACTTTCAATTTTTTGTATGGCCTCCACAAGTTACAAGAAATGTCTGAAGAAACATTAAAATTTCATTGTATAAATTCGAATTTAAAATTAATTTCAGACTTACTCAGAACTGATTTCTATGAAAAGTTAACTCTTTTTAGAAAAATCTTTTTAGTTATGTGAGAATCATCAGCTCTAGAGATACTAAAACATATATTTTTAAATAATTTATTAGAAATTTATCTAAATGATGTCAGATTGTATAAAATACTCTTAAGAGGTCCAGTAGCAGTCGCATCAGTGAAAAGAGCCTTCTCAAAATTAAAAATTCTCAAAAATGTTAAGACTAGAATGATCCATGTGGTAATGGATTAGATTTATGAATTCATGTTTAGTTTAATATGGATACAAATTGCTACACAGAGAGATATTTGTAGACACATATACACTGGATATATATATACATATACACCCATATATTTACTACGTATACACTATGCTTGTAAATATGTATACATAGTGTATATCACATATGTATACAAACATATATTTACTATGTATATACTATGTATGTATATATGTAGGCATATTTCCTCCTTTCAGCTGAGAGGATTTAGAAGCAAGGAAACACAGTAGCCACAGACATACTTAGCTCCTTAGATCTTGATTTCTAATACCATTCTCCAATAAAAGGCACCAGGGCTCCATGAAGAAATGGCTGAGTTTAGAACTGGGACAGGAAAATACATAAGATGAGCCTACAATACGTTGTAGTTCCAGAAAGAAAGTGCTAACAAACAAGCAAACCCCCCCAAAAAACAAAACAAAAGCAGTGATGGTAGTATGTCACCTAGTTTGGACACAGGAGGCAACTAAAAGAGCTTCTAGGACTTCCCTGGTGGCACAGTGATTAAGAATCCACCTGCCAATGCAGGGGACACGGTTTCAAGCCCTGGTCCAGGAAGATCCCACATGCCGCAAAGCAACTAAGCCTGTGCGCCACAACTACTGAGCCTGCGCTCTAGAGCCTGCGAGCCACAACTACTGAACCCACATGCCACAACTACTGAAGCCCGTGCGCCTAGAGCACGTGCTGCGCAACAAGAGAAGCCACCGCAATGAAACGCCCGCGCACGGCAATGAAGAGTAGCCCCCACTCGCCACAACTAAAGAAAGCCTGTGCGCAGCAACGAAGACCCAACACAGCCAAAAATAAATAAATAAATAAATAAGTAAATAAATTTACTAAAAAAAAAAAAAAAGAGCTTCGAAAGTTAAATTTGGAACAATTTGAGCAACAAAGTATTGGATTATAACTCAACATACAAAATAAATATCCATGAGTGTATACTGATATAAGTAAATGCTTGGAAAAAAAAAATAAGTGAGGGAGAAGAGACAAATCTCTCATGTAGAAGAATTCCTAATTATGTAGATACTCCATTCTCAAGGAAGTGGAATGTAACTCTCCACTCCTTAAGGGTGGCTGCAAAGAGTGACTTCCTTCCAAAGAGTACCCTTTGGGAAGGTGAGGAGGAAGAGTAACTTTACAGTGGAGAAACCACACGATCACTACCTCAGCCAGGTGAACAAGGTCAACATCAACGGTAATAAATCATGTAAATGGTACATAATGATGTAATGAAAATGACATTGTACCTCTGTGGTATTCTTCCCCCAAACCTGTGACCCCAAGCTAATCATGAGAAAAACATTAGACAAACCCTAGTTGAGGGACATTCTACAAAATACCTGACCAGTACTCTTCAAAATTATCAAGGTCATCAAAATAAGGTAAGTTTGAGAAACTGTCACAGGCAAAATGATCCTAAGGAGACATGACAATTAAATATACTATGGTAGCTGGGATGGGGTCCAAGAACAGAAAAGGGACATTAGGGAAAAAAAAACTGAAGAAATATGAGTAAAGTATGGACTTTATCTAATAATAATGTATTAATATTGGTTCAATAATTATAACAAATAAACCATATTAATGTAAGGTGGTAACAATAGAACTGTGTGAGGACACGGACACTGCACTTTTCTGTAAACCTACAACTGTCAAAAATTACGTTTATTTAAAATAAACTTTTAACTAAATTTTTTACCTTTTAAAAAAGAAAAAAAATTGTGATCTTGCCAAGAGCTACTGACATAAATTTTAATTATACCAGTTGAAAACAAGATTGATAAAAGTATAAATTTTAATAAGCTAACAAATGAGTTTTTATAAAAGTAAACCCCAAATTTTTATAACAATTATATTACAAAGTGTTGCTATTTATTGTGATAGCAATAATTATATATTTTGCCATTTATTATTTTATAAGGTTACTCATGCAACACCAATATCCCTATTATGTTTTATCAGTAATAAGATGTTTTCAGAGGAAAAAGCTTAAGGGACCTCAAATTTTCACATTTCATTAGGCCCTACAAATTATGTAGCTGACCTGTTTCTACCATAGGGCTACTAGGAAGTTAAATGAGATTACCTATATTAAGCACTTAGGTTGCCACCTGTTACATAAGAAGTGCCCAATAAATAGTTAAGTACTGTTATTGAGGAGTAATTGTCAGTGCCCAGATATTGATGCCTGAGAACAATCATTCTTCAGAGAATGTTTGTAACACCTCAGTTGAATTTTTCACTAATTCACTAATTCAAAGCAAAATAACTAATTCATAGCAAGATCCAACCAATTAATGTCACATAGATGGTGAGAGATACTAGTATACATAGTTGCATGTGAAGTTAAATATTGGAGAAGAAAAAAAGTTGTGACAAAATATAGTTCAAGAGCAGTTTCTGATTTAAACAAGATTTGCTGATTTCCTTTTGCTGTAATGAACATTTTCAGTACTTCGTTTCCTTTAATCCTCACATCACTGTGAAGTGTACAGCACAAAGCTGGAAAGCAAACTGAGATCAGGGAAGTTGAGTAAACTTCTCAAGCCACAATATGAGTAACAAAATTGGGACTGGAATCCAGTTTTTCTTACTTCCAAGTAGTTTTCTTTTCATTACCTCACAGTGCCTCACATTTCCCATGGTGCAGGTACTGTTTCCTTTTTTATTGAGGTATAGTTAACTTACAATATTCTATAAGTTTCAGGTGTACAACATAGTGAGTCACAATTTTTAAAGGTTATACTCCATTTATAGATATTATAAAATATTAGCTATATTCCCTGTGCTTTACAATATTTCTTTGTAGCTCATTTATTTTATACATAGTAGTGTGTACCTCTCAATACTCTCAAACTCCTATCTTGCCCCTCCCCTCTTTCCTCTCCTCACTCGTAACTACTAGTTTTTTCTCTATATCTGTGAGTCTGGTTTTTTTTTTTTTTGCTCTATGCCCTAGTTTGTTTTATTTTTTAGATTTCACATATAAATGATATCCTACAGTACTTGTCTTCCTCTGTCTGACTTACTTTATTAAGCATAATACCCTTCAAGTCCATCCATGATGTTTCAAATGGCAAAATTTCATTCTTTTTTATGGCTGAGTAGTATTCCATTGTGGGTGTGGGTGGGTGTGCACACACACACGTGTGTGAGTATACTATATATATATATATATATATATATATACCACATCTTCTTTACCCATCCATCTGTTGATGGACACCTAGGCTTCTTCCATATCTTGGCTATCATAAATAATATTGTTATAAACACTGGGGTACATATATCCTTCCAAATTAATGTTTTTATTTTTTTTCAGATATATATACCCAGGAGTGGAATTGCTGGATCATATGGTGGTTCTATTTTTAGTTTTATGAGGAACCTCCATACTGTTTTCCACAGTGGCTGCATCAATTTACATTCGCACCAACAGTGTACAAGGGTTCCCCTTTCTTCACATCCCCCCCAACATTTATTATTTGTGGTCTTTTTGATGATAGCCATTCTGACAGGTGTGAGGTAATATCTCATTGTGGTTTTGATTTGCATTTCTCTTCTGATTAGTGGTGCTGAACATTTTTTCATGTGCCTGTTGGCCATCTGTATGTATTCTTTGGGGTACTACTTGCTTTGGTTTACTTTGCCTCATTTTAGTGAATACTGTAAAATCGTTGGATATCTTTAATGAACTTAGTTTGAACAGGTAAGAATTAAGAGTGGCTTATTCCCCTACTTCTTTTACAAGCTTAATTTCCATAAATAGTGGGGGGGGGGGTTTCTTATAATGGCCGCAATACTCTTTCATGAGCTCACTCCCTTCCAGCTCTGTTGGGTTATGACTAGACCCAGTTTTTGTTCAACCTTTGGATTCTAGACCATAGTTTTCTCTGGTTGGTCCTAATAATCCTCCAGATTTCCTGGCACCTACACATTAGCATAGACCATAGAAGAGGAATTTCAGACTCTGTTGGAGGAAAGCTTGCTGATGTCTTTATGGTGGGAGCCATGTTTTCATGGTATTCTGCTTGCTTGGCCAGGTAGTCACATCGAGGTGACTGCTCCCAGTCCCTCGTTCATGGGATTCTCAAGCAAGACTGACAACATGTCGTCTCATTCTTTACACTACACCTCATGCTTCCCATTTGGGCTCTTCCTTTGCCTGAGACACACAGGAGGTGCACTGGCTTGCCCAGCTGCGTCTGTGAGATTGAAGCCTATACATGGACAGGTAGGCAGTATCACTGACTCGCTTCAGCTCACTAGCTCACCTCATGCAGTGTGGCTGGTGTTATGAATGCTGTCACTGCTCTCTTGGGATTTAGATTTCCCATGGCTACTGGAAGGACCAGGTGGTACAACCTAAAAGTGTGTCACTGTTGATTCACTATATGGTGAACTTTGTTCAAAGGCAGATAGGAGAAGGTGGATAAACTCTTCTTCCTCTCTCTCCCTGGTCAGTCTACGCAGAAACACAGTAGCTCATATAGATATTCTGAAGATATTGTATTAGCTTGATATAAAACTCTAGCCAGACTGGTAATCTTCCTCATTGCATTTGCTTTCCATACCTCCCTGCTCATTGGCCCCTTTCCCTCACACTTTCTTCCCTAGAATTGCAAACACCCCAAAGTAAGGCTTTCTGCTTCAGGCTCTGTTTTCTAAGAAATCCAGACTAAGATAGTTGGTGATCCTAAGATCCCCTGTGATTAGGGTTTCTGCCTAGAGTCAAGTCCTATTCACCTTATTAAAAAAGATCAGCAATAGTTTTAAATTGCAGAAACAGAATCTTTGTGGACTTACCTAAAGTTAATTTATTGAGAGATAGAAGAGGAACAGAAGAATCATATTTACTGGGCTCCAAGAAAGTAGATGAGATTGACCTACTAGGAGAACCATGACAAATTTCATAGGTTAACAGATGGTTTGGTGGGTGGAAGGGAGTTATACGTGCAACTATTCAAGTCATTAGCACTGTAAAAAATCTTACTTGATTTGCAAGAGGTAGAGTTTAGGATGTTTTAGGGACAGACATATCAGAAACTCTGATGTAGTAATAGGTGAGTATATAGATAAACAGGTTATCCCATGTGTAATTGTTTATTTGATTACTC
Organism: Eschrichtius robustus; assembly: GCF_028021215.1. NCBI lineage: Eukaryota > Metazoa > Chordata > Mammalia > Artiodactyla > Eschrichtiidae > Eschrichtius > Eschrichtius robustus. Next base: position 65,486,347 of record NC_090827.1, on the reverse strand, counting down.
TTTTGATTTATACTAATGCATACCGTTCATTTGTGGCCAAATAACCAGAGCAAATTTGCTAATGTAATGTGTTTAAATCAGACTAGAGAGAAGAAAAGAGCACAGCATGACCACTATTTTCACATTCTTCTCATAGGAAGACAATGAAGTGAAAACAACCCTGTCAAATTCTTGGGAGAGGAAGCTCAGTAACATAAAATACTTTAATGGAACTATCAACTTTTGCCCTACAATTAGCGGTAATCTAATTATGTCAGAATAAAGGTCAGGGAAATGAACAAACATGACCAGGGAACAATAATATGACACTGATATTAAAAATTCAGATGCCTCCTGACATAATACTATATATTGAGTACTTTGGATCACACCAAATTTCTCATCAAATGTTCAGTATATCCTTTGATGACCTGCTTGTTTAATATATAATAACAGATCTTGTTTCTATCATGCCTTTAAACAATATCATGACATGCGATCATTTTCTTAAGGTGTCTGGGGTTGCAGGAGTTCAAAATGTATTGGTAATAGACGACTAGGCATCCAAGTGACAATACATATTACCTAATTTTAAATAAGGCAGAGGTTTAACCTGTCTGAGGTTAGGGGAAGCTCTGGTTAATGTCTTTATCATTTGAGCACTGAAATGAATAGTTAAGTCATATACTTATATCTCAAAAGCAATGTTCTTTCACATGATTAAGCTGCAGCCTCTTAGAACAAAGACTCATTTCCCTCTTATGTGTGTCATAATTGGGCCAATTCTTCTGTGACATCTCTTATATTAATAAGAAATTGTCATTTCATGCAAAGGGCTGATGATGACTATAAAGAGGAAGTGAAGAGTCTTCTGCTGCTATTTTAATTTAAATTATTCATTGAGAAGACAAAGATGATGCATATAACATAATGTATTTGCCTTGTAGCATGCATTTGAATCTAGTATTTTGTAGACTTGTTCATTTATTCAGCAAATATTTACTGGAGGCCCACCATGTAGAGGCACTGTTCTGGGTGCTGGTGTTTTGGTAGTGAATACGACAAAGTCCTTGCCTTCATGGTAGCTTACAAAGAGAGGAGACAGGGAGTAAACAAATAAACACATCATTCCAGGTTGGTTTTGTTGCTAAAAAACAAAGCAAATGAGGGCAGAAAGTGATGAGGGCCTGGGCACTATTTCAAGTAGTGGAATGAGGAGAAAAATCTCTGGGGATGTGAGATTTAAGTTGAGACCTGAAGAATGGTATTCTTTGATAAATGTTAAAATAGCCTTAATTCAACAGTTCTTTTAAATAAATTTATATTTTATGAATTTCAATAGCATCTATACATATTTGAAAGTGGGAAGTAATACATATTATTCACTTTAAGGCATTGTTTGGAGCACTAATAGATTTGAGGATTCCTTATGATAGCTACACATCCCACTCCCTCCTTTAGGGCTCCAAAACTGAGAGGCACTTCTCTAGATTAACCCCATATGCCAGATCCCATCCCTATGGTCCCTAATGTGCATTTCTTTCCTAGTGTGCTCAAATGTGCCACCATCGTTGCTTTGTTCAAGTTCATCATTCCCCTCACCCAAAATGCCAGCCTTTTCCCACAGTTTCTACCTGTCCAGATTCTCCCTTTACATCAAGGCCTAAACTTCCCTAAAGCTTCTCTAACAATAGATCACCATTTGGGGCGGGTGTGTGTGTGTGTGCGCGCGCGCGTACGCGTAAGGTGGGGCACTAGGCACTGTGTTAAATACTTTACATTTGTTATGTTATTTATGAGCCTTGGTACTATTATCATTCCTACTTTGTAGACAAAGACATGGGGACTTGTGGAGCTTAAGAAACTTGTCTAATTCATACAGCTGGGCAGCAGGGACAGAATTCCAGTTCAGGTCTGATGATTCTGACATCCATGCTTTAAATCATTCTGGGACAACTATTCCATCTTGATATGATTTTACCATCTTAGAATGCTTACAGAAAGTACACTTCCCAACTTTGTTCTGCCTTGCTTTGTCCACTGGTATTTCATGTAGTATTTAGTTTATACTCCCCAAGTTTGTAGGCAGCAAACATATTTTGTACTTCTTCAACAGATTCAATAACAATGTTTATGGTTCTGAACAAATAGAAATTCAGAAAATACTTGGTGGTCCACCTGCACTGGGGGCAGCAGGCCCTTCCTGCACGCAGGTGGGTTGGAGCCTACCAGCACCTGCAGCTGCTCCCTGGCTAGCCAGGCCAGCCAGCCATCGTCTGGTAGGCCAGGCAGAAGCAACAGAAGAAGGAGGAATATTGCACTTATTACATCCACTTGGGCAGGTGCAACTGAGGAGAGCACTGCCCCTGCCTCAGGGGATTTGCAGTAACAGCTACTGTCCCTATAGGCATGTCTACGTGTCCCTCAGGCAGAGATCTGCACTGACTTCCTCAAAAATTGCTGTCCCCTGGGCATGAAGTGCAAGAAGAAACATGCACCGCTGTGCCCTGTCTTCTCCTGCAGGGGCGTCTGCCTCAGGGGTGTCCAGAGATATGAAATGGTATTTAGAGGTCTAAAACTGGCAGTTATTACAGCTATCTTGCATCTGAGTTTGCTGGGTATTTATACTTTATCTTCACTAGATCATGAGTTTTTTAGAACAGAATCCGTTACGTAATAGATATATCTTTATTTATCATGGAACTTGATATTGTCCTTTGCAAGAGTGGATTTTAAAAAATGAACTTAACCTGTGCTTCTTCCCAGAACCATTTTTAACCTTCCCTAGATGTGATGACACCCTCATTAAAAACTGTTTGCCCTCTGGGCTGTTAGCTGTCTCCACACACTTGACATCTGACACAAATTGATAAGAATATGCACAAATCATCTCAGCTTATATTCCTCGTTTACCCAAAATAAAGATTGAATTTGTGAAGCATGATGCTTGGGTTGTAGTGCTCTGCTGGGAGAAATGATAGAACATAGGTGTTCTCTCCTGTTTGCAAAAGAAAGAAAAAAAAAAAAAGCCCAGATTTCAGAGGTAAAAATGAGATGCTTATTATCCTTTAAGCAAATATGTGTGTGTGTGTGTGTGTGTGTGTGTATACATATATATATATATCTTTTACAGAAAAATAATTCAAAATAATGCATTATTTAAATACCAAGCTATTTTGGTAATTTAAAACATAATTCAGTTTACAGAAATTGGATTAACACAAATTTCAGTAACACCTCTGTGGAGAGCAAGGATGTATGTTAAAATATATATATGTACATTATGTACATATATACATATGTATATCTATATATACATTATATGTATGTTATGTATATATACATATATAGAAATATGTCCCATTTGAGCTTAAAGAAGAATAATTACAGCTTTTCAGTTCTTTGTGGCTATGCAGCCATATGATTTTCCAAGACTGTTTAATGCAAAATTTTCAATCTTGTCAAATTTATATCAAGCCACACATCCCAACTTAAGGTGGGGGAAAGTATGTTCACTGTATTAATGAATATCTCATCTCAATATCAGACTCATTTGTAGAAAATGTATCATTTAGATTGACATTTTTAAAATGAAACTTAAGTTTTTCCCTTGGTTATAATGTAAACATGCTCATTATGGAAAATAGAAATATCACCAGAATTAATTGTTGAAATCATCCTGTATTTCCTTTTAGTCTTTTTATGCATATTTTGCACAGTAGGGACAAACTACATAGTAGTTTAGTATAACTTTTTTTATTAGCATTATGATATAAATTTGTGTAATTCTAGACTTCTCTCTACATAGTACCTGTTTCTCTTTCCCTCTTTTACCCATTTAAAGAAAAAAGTTAGCTCTCCGATATCAGAGGGAGATTTTGATCTTTATACCATAAAGAATCTCTCGCTTTTTATCTGATCTCCCCTCCTCTACTTATACTCCTTTTTGGTCTGAAACTGCAGTGTGGATCTTTCTACTAGTCATCATTCTGGTTGATTAACAGAGCCCTTAACTCTTTACTCTTAGAAATTATGTGTGCCAGGGATCTGTTTTAAGGAAATAGGTTAAGCCATAGAAATGTAAGGCTCTCCAAATATCCAAGCCCTCTCTCACATTTCTCAGCCTCCTTAAAGTTAGAAGGGGACATTTGAGGGCTTATGGCTAATGGTCTAGGAGCATTAGTGGATATTTGTTCAGTTCTATTAGTGGAGCTATTATTAGCAGCTTTCTCCTCCTCTGCCGTGGATTCTGGAGCCACATGTTCACATGGCATAGCCACAACACAAAAGAAGCCTGGGTTGCTGATCCAGCTGCCTTAGAGAGTTGTCCTACTGGTAATAGTCAATGAGGGAGAAATAAATTTTGATGTGCTAAACTATGGAGATTTAGGTGTGTATTAGCACAATATAATCTAGCCTATCTTGACTAATACATGATGCTATGTCCAGTCACGGTGTTTGACAATGTGTTTTCTCTGTTTTGGGTGCCATTCCCAAGCACCTCCACCCCTTTACCAGGAAGTCTTTTCCTGGATTTTTCTTGTTCATCTTCTTGTTCATCTCAGGGGCACTTCCTCTGATAAACCTTTGATTGCCCTCATCCCCCTTTCTGGGTTAATTGCCTCTTCCACATGCTTCTGTCATACATGAGTATATAGATTAGTGATTTTTGGTTTTGTATGGATTGATAAGATTATTTTGGAATTGGTTATGTACACTTCCCTTGAGAACAATTAGCATAGATCAGTGGTTTTAAAAGTGTGGTCTGGTAACCCCTGAGTGTCTCTAAGATCCTTTCAAGAGGTCTGTGAAATCAAACCAATGGTGTGAAAGCAGTAACCACTAAAACTGCTAGTACTTTAACAAATTAAGTTAGTGGAATCAAACTATACTAGGAGTCATTGTATCATAGTATTTTCACTGCCACATATTCACAGGGGAAAATATCAAGTTTCATCAAGAATGCCCTGAATGAAACATTAAAAATTATAAGTTGTATAAAATCTTGACACTCAATATCTGTCTTTGTAATATTCTAAATGACAAAATGAGAAGTACACATAAGCACTTTTGCTGCATACTAAATTAAAACGGCTATCTTGAGTGAAAGCACTTGAGCAATTGTACAGTTTATAAGCTGAAGTCACCACTTTTGTCATGCAACAACATTTTATTTGAAAAGAATGACTGAAAACTATGGTTATTTAGAATCAGTATTTGGTAGACATTATCTTGAAAATGTATAAAGTAAAGTAAATGTATAAAGTAAACAAGGAAAACAACCAACAATATTTGTTGTTAATGATAAAATTTGAGATTTATTGTGAAAAATTAGAATTGTGGTAAATGTATATGTGCCTCTGTGAACTTGGCAGCCCCCAGATAATGAAAGACTTTATGATGAGGTTGGTTCTGATATTGATGAATATGATTTTTTTGGTATTATATAATGAAAGCTGTCAATACTTGGAACATATGAATAACTCAAAATGACTAATAAATGCTGTAACAAAATCACTTATGGATAAAAGATTCATTCAAAATACAAGGTATTCTAATGGATTTTAATATAACAGCACCAGAAGTTCATTGATAAGGTTAAATTCCACATTGGAAGAAACTACCACTTGTTGAGTAATATTTTCAATGGAGAATATCTAGAAATATTATTGCCATACTCTTCCCTTTTTCAACTGCATACCTGTGTAAATGTCAGATTTTCTTCATATACTTTAACCAAAACAACAAATTTAATAGAAAAGCAGATATGAGAATCCAGCTGTCTTCTATTAAGCTATATATTAAAGACATTTGCAAAACTATAAAGCAAGCCATTTTTCTCATATTTTTGTCTTGGAAAATCTAGCTATTTTTTAAATAAAAATTCTGTTATATTAACATGTAATGAGTTTATTATCGTTATTTTAAGTGGATTAAATATTTTAAATATTTTTCTGTTTTAACTTTTAATATGATAAATATCAGTAGTTATAGCCTATATAAGCAAAAGCTCTTTGGGGTTCTTAATAATTTTGAAGCCTATAAATCGATCCTAAGAGCTCACAGTTTGAGAACCACTGCTATAGATAATTTAAGATCAAGGATATGCATCTGGCAAAGCTAACATAGTAGGCTGACTACAAGAGTGCAGACAAAAGAGTTTATAGTAGAGATAAACACCCTCAAGCCCACAGGCCTCATGCAACTCATTTATAAGTTCCTTTTTTTTTTTAAACATCTTTATTGGAGTATAATTGCTTTACAATGGTATGTTACTGTCTGCTTTATAACAAAGTGAATCAGCTATATATATACATATATCCCCCTATCTCTCCCTCTTGCGTCTCCCTCCCACCCTCCCTATCCCACCCCTCTAGGTGGTCACAAAGCACCGAGCTGATCTCCCTGTGCTATGCAGCTGCTTCCCACTAGCTATCTATTTTACACTTGGTAGTGTATATATGTCCATGCCACCTCTCACTTTGTCCCAGCTTACCCTTCCCCCTCCCCGTATCCTCAAGTCCATTCTCTAGTAGGTCTGTGTATTTATTCCCGTCTTGCCCGTAGGTTCTTCATGACCATTTTTTGTTTCGTTTTTGTTTTTTAGATTCCATGTATATGTGTTAGCATATGGTATTTGTTTTTCTCTTTCTGACTTACTTCACTCTGTATAACAGACTCTAGGTCCATCTACCTTACTACAAATAACTCAATTTTGTTTCCTTTTATGGCTGAGTAATATTCCATTGTATATATGTGCCACATCTTTGTTATCCATTCATCTGTTGATGGACACTTAGGTTGCTTCCAAGTCCTGGCTATTGTAAGTAGTGCTGCAATGAACATTGTGGTACATGACTTGAGAGTAGATATATTCTTTGTATACACCAGAATTTTGAAATGCATCAGACATCTGTCAAGAGAAAAAAACAAAGAACGCCACCACATGTTTCAATCAAATTTATAATAAAATTAGTAAGATAAATCTCTGACTTACCTTAGTCTCAATATATTTGCTCAGATCTGTGCTGACTTGTGAAACTGCTTTTTCACAATTATCATTGTATGTGACTCCAGAAATATGAAAATCACCTTGGTAATAGTAAGTCTTTCCTGTGAAATAAGGAAATACTTAGAAAATTTTAAAATAGGAAGTGACCTCAAGTCCCTCCATATCTTTATCTCAAAATTAATATTCAATGGATATACTCAGACAGGGAAATTAATTTACTACCACTTGAATGAGAGATTCCCCTAGCTCTCATCCAACTCTAGTTACTCTCAATATTAACAAAGATTGTGTTAGCTCCTAAGCCAGAATCCTAGAGTAAACCCATCTTCCAAAATGACTTCAAACAACCTTTACAACAGAGTTTGAGTGTCTATTTTTACTTCAAGAAGCCCAGTTCAACTAATTTAACTTCAGGTAATATAAGCTCGTCCAGCTTTGTATCTGAAATTGTAGGTAGTTGATCATATAGAGAAATTCAAGAGTAAATTCTCATCCCACACACTTCCTGCTCAAGCCAGGATTCCTGTAGTTCTCCCTTTTGCATCACTCCTTTCCACTAAGTCATTGTTTCTCCAGAAGAAGAAACAATGTTAAATGCAAACTATATTTTGGAAGGATAGCTAGTTAAGCTACTGGTCCTCACTAACATCCTGACAGGGCTTCTTTATGAGAGTTTGATTTGGAAAACTCAGAGCACTATCAATAAGGAAATTATGTGAATAAAGTTAGTTTTTAATGAGTAGAGTCAAGAAGAGGATAGAAAGATTCAGACTACAGAGAGTTTGTGGGTAGACATGGCAGGCAAGAGACTGTGAGCAACCACTATGCTTCTGAAGGATAAGTTTTTAAATTTGAAACTAAGATGGTTGGGAAGAAGCAAAGGAGAAGAGATTAGGTTGGAAGAGAACTGGAATTTTCATTGAATCAAGCAAAATGTATCCACATTGCATTATTGTATAGGGTGATATGTTTCAGAGGAATAAAACAGAAAAATCATGATAAAGTCAATAGAATAATACACTTAAAGTATTAAGATGTGGGTTTGTGCTCAGCTATGCCACTTAAAAGCCTGTGATATCTAGGAAGTCACTTGGCTTTACTGAGCCTCAGTTTCTTGCATATGAGAATAAGGATAATAGTAAAACCTGCCCTCCCAGGCTCAAAGGATTAGTATGAGGATCAAGCAGAATAATGGATATCAAATTTCTTTAAAAACATTAAATGGTTACACAGATTTAAGGGTTTACTTTTCTGAAAGGTAAAAATAAGCTGTAAAAACATGCTTTTCTGGATGTAGGGTTAATAAAAGTTATTAAAAATAAGATCAAGTTAGTATGAGCATTCAGCCATTTAACTACTCTTGACTATCCACTATTAGAAGACCCATTAGTGGATTATCCATTGCTGCTTATCAATTATATCTTAACAACCAATATCAGAAATGAGCCAAGAAGAGTAGAGATCTCCAAAGTTTGAGGTATATTTACTAAAAGATGTACAACTTAACTACAAACCTACTATATAAGCACTTTTATTGACAATGAATATTGGCATCAAAGTATTGAGCATTTCAGTCTTGCCCATACTCCCATAGCTGTTGATATAACTTATAGACTGGATCAAAGAGGCATCTGATTCCAAAATATTATAAACTTTGGTGTCAAATAATATAAAAAGTTATTATGTTGAAATAAAGTAGTAAGTAGATGAGAAAGTTTCCATAAAGAAATTTAACATTTCTGTTGTTTCTTGTCAATTTCTAAGAGTTAAAAGAGATTTAGTAGTAAGGGTGAAAATTGAAGTGTCAATACTGACCAACTGCCAGAAAATGGACAAGGAGACCGAAGTTACTGCCAAGATTGTCATCACTCCAAGAAAAATAAGGATTGTCATCCACAGTGGCCAAGATCTTCTCTGGGAAGATATGTTGTACCTACGAAAGGAGGAAAGTGGCTCAAATCAGATGATAAATATTCTAAATCTACCTGTCTCTCTGCCAACTCATACAACACAATCTGTAACTTATACATCAGGTCTTTATATTAGCTTAAAACATAGAAGCCTCAAATGTGTCAAAGAAGATAGACCCTAATACTCATTCATTTAACAAATCATCCTGGAGTACTATGTTAGCTGCTAGGGATACAACAGTGAGCAAAATAGCATGGTTTTTGTACTCATGTTGATGAGGAGAAATTGATTTGCTTTTTTTATTTATCCAAAGAAAGTTATGAAACATTACATGTGATTTGATTTTATCCTTGCAAACTAAAGCCACATCATCTACATGGACATATATAGATTTATAAACACAAATATATAACATCATTTATATGTTTAATTAAATGTGTAAGAAAACATGATGTCAATTGCAACTTTCCCATGTTATAAGATTATGGGTAGACTTTTTTCTTTTTGTTTACTTTTTCTTTAACTATACATTCTAATGTTTCGACAATAAACAAGGATTATTTGTATAACATAATTTAACAGATACGTTTCATCATCAAAACCAATGAATTAGATTAAAAATAATCAGAAAATATTGTAACTTGGCATCATACAGATAGAGTGGTCTAGGGTTAGGGTTAGGTCATATGGCCACCCTTAGTCTAATTTTTATAAGGTTTGGATATTAGTTATTCTTCATATCTTGAAATACATGATGTCATGAAATAGTCCATTTGGACGAAGAGCTGTAACACACACACACACAAATCTGATTTAAAGTTTCAAAATAGCCTCAACTAGGTCTTCAATCTCTTCAATCTCTTCATTATCCTAAATAAAACTTACAAAACAGAAGAGTTTGTAAGCAGTGGATATATTTGGCAAATTAGATATTTCCTATGAGCAGGAGAACATTTTTGTTCTTATCCCTCCAGGACTAATTAACTTTTAGGTAGAGAAGATCCTTTAAAAATGAGTAATAAGTACCTATGCCACACCTGTGCAACTCCACCCGGTCTTATTCCTCTCTGTTCTGTTCTCAGTTCTTAATCCTACTCTTCCTTCTATCTCTTTTGATGACTTGTTAATTAATGTTTCCCTGAGCCAACATTCTCAAAGCTCTTCAAAGAAACTCCCCACATTCCATGTATGCTTTTATACTGGAATTCATTTGTTTAATCTCATCCTCTTATACTAGATAAATCACACTTTAAAAGGAGTATACAATTAAAGTAAATAATAACAATATTTATAACCTTATTAATATCTGATCATTTGTGTCTTCTAATGAGTAGAAAAATTTACTGTGATAGTGAAGTCTCAAATTTGCTTTGGATTAGCTGGTTGTAACTTAGCCTGGTAGCTTAGTCTTTCTGAGACATGAATATTAGTTTGAGGGACTCAAACACTATGTAGCCTAAGTTATGTACATAGTACAGAAAGTAGCTGAGATGGTTTCTATACAAATAATCACTATATTACAGCTTATAAAATGCTTTTCTTGGAAGACCCCTTTTAGATGTTCTTGAGAGTTCTAAAGAGTACATATTGTTGACTATAGCACTGATACTGCTTTTTCCCCTTCATTGTGAATTTCTTCCCGTCAAAAACAATTAAGGAGATTTTTTATATCTAAAAGATCACAAGAGTTTATGATTTATTCAATCTCTCCTCTAGTAAATATGATGTATGGACTCTAAAGATTGATTATTATTTTTTAATAATAGCTGAAATTGTTAAAATCATGTTCTAAATATCCAAAATAGTCCATTCACGAAACAATTTACTCTCTCGTCTATCAAAAAAATGTTTGGCCATAATTTTTTTTAAAGGTAGGAATTTGAGTTCTTGGATGAACCCCTCATTTAACAAAGAGAATAGGTTAAAAATTAATCTTCAATGAATTTAACCAACTCCATATGCTTAACTAAACTATACCTGACTCACTTTTGGATTGAATTTACTTCAAAGAAGGGCTCATTGCTATTCTAGTATAATCAACCATTCACCTTAATCAAATTACAATAATGTTAAAAAATGATGGTAACTACATTATTCACAATTTTGAAACATCAATCTCACTTTAATTTATCTCCTACAGCCCATACCAGGTATCGTTTCCTAGATTAGACTTCCCTATAACCACATTCTGATACTGCATTAGCAGTTAAACTGCAAAGTATTACAAACAGTAGTTTTAATTTATTAAAACTTCATTTCCAACCATTTGAATTGGATTAACCTGATTTCTGTTATACAGTGAAGAGTGTTAAAAAAAATTCCAAAGCAAAATTCCTCAAATCATATAAAGGTAAACCTTTTTTTTTTTTTTCATAGAGGACTTTAAATTATTAGGGAGAGGCTTGTGAATAAGGAACAAAGAAATTAATGATCAAATGAAGCAAATGGCCTCCACCAACAACTTTCTTCTGGAACTCGAGGAAAGCCGAGAGTCCGTGGAAAGGAACTCACTTGAAAATCTATTAAGTTTTGTGGGCCCACTGCAGTTTGTCAAGTGCTAATTTAGGATCTGTGTTGTAAGGTACATTATTCTAAAAATCTATAATGGCATTCAGATTTTAAAATTATTTCTAAAAAACATTCAAGTTAGAAAATATGGTTTTAGTTACACTATTAGAGAACAAAAATGGTAGTATTCTTATGAGTGATTATTTTTAAAAAGTAAGCAAAATTTTGCTGAACTTTGATTATTTTTTTCCAAATTTCTGAAACTTTCACAGAGACTTTACAGGGCCTCTAGACCTCAGAAATAATAGCATGGGTCCAGAAATAAAAATCTAAATTATAAAAAGCAACCAATTAACAAAAAACTAGAAAATACTCTGTAGCAACCTGTTAGCTTTTCTAGACTTAATCTCCCAAATAAAATCCCATTTACCTGAACATAATGTTCTGATTGTGGTGGTGATGTCTGGGACAAGGGTAGTGATTGATGATGACAGTGATGATAGAGGTAATAAAAATAAGGGCCTTCTGGTGTAGCTTTTAAGATGATCAGTGTTTCACAGGTTTATGTGCTACATCCAGTGTTGGTTGGTTTGTTTTTATGGGCTGGGTGAAATATAGAGAACAAATAAGATGAAACTTGTCCGACTAGTGTTAATGACTGTCGTATTTCTATGGTTTCAAGATAGGAGTCATCCAGGGGGTGATAAACTTCCTTGACTTGGCTATTTAGAAAAAAGTAATAGCCTAGTCTTGGAATAGTCACTTAAAATGTACACCCAAGAAACAGCTTTGTGGTAAATCAGGATAATCCTAACTCTGTGTTTGACCAATTCCATCATTCTGGCTTCTTCCTCCTCAACTGAAACTAGCTGTAACTATGTAAAAGTTTCTGACAGAAGACTTTCCACAAAGTACCAATTTTAACATAACTAATATTGCCATCATTTTGATATAATGAAATTCTATTTAATTGCAGTTTATATTTTCATTCCCTAATTACCAGTGAGAATGATCATTGTGATCATTATTTCACATACTTCACTTTTCAGCCGTGCTGCAGCCCCAATTTTTGTGTTCTGACTCTTAAAGCCAGTAAGACTGTGGCTTTCTGCTTAACTTTTTAGCTCCTCTACATCACCTGGACTGGCCAGTGCCCTCTGGCAAGAAACCATATGTATGTAAATCTTACCCAGTACAGTCCCTTCCCTTCATGAATTGACTCTGAGACAGTTTTTATCAGTTTTTTGTCACTCTGTACTGCCTTCATATGGTTTTTATATTTTTTCCAAAGTTTATAACTATTAACTCTAGAAGGGCTTGATATAAGAAATTTCACCATTGCTGGAAGTGGAACTAGTTATTGGTGACTTTTAAAAAACAGAATTTCTTAATTTTAGTTTAAAATTTGTCAATATTTCCTTTCAAGGTTAATATTTTATGTGTATATATATGTAGTTTGTTGAAGAATTCCTTGCCTTTTATAAAGATATACTTGTATGTTTTATTTTAAAAACTTTAATGTGTTACCATCTGCACTTAAGTCATCAATTCACATTGCATTCGTTTGTGTGTATATTATGAAGTAGGAGTAAAGGTGCATTTTTTTCCATATGACTATTAATTGACCCTGTACATCTTATTGAAATCATGCATGTGCAATTCTTTATCCACTGCCCTGCAAAGCCACCTCTGTTATAAATCAAGTATAAATCGAATGCAGGTCTCTTTCTGAATTTTTTATTGTTTCTTTGATTTATTTTTTTATCACTGTGCCATATCACACCACCTTAATTATTGAAGTTATAGAATGTCTTGTGTCAACTTAAAGAAAAACACACAACATAAGAGTTGTGAGTTTAAGTTGTATTCAAGGTCTTACTGAGGACTATAGCCTGGGGACAGCCACTCAGCTCTGAGGAAACTGCTGCAAAGAGGTAAGGGAGAAACCAGTTTATATATGATTTTTGGCTAGGAAATACATGCAATCAAGCATACATCTTGGTAAAAGTTTACTGTATCACAAAGAACAGATATCTCAAGTCAGTGATTTTAGTGCTTTTCTATGTATGGGAAGATGCAGGAATCCGGGGTTATTAAAATTCTTCTGGAGATGTTTATCTAACTATCTAAGGGGGCTGCTTGTCCAAAACACAGAGAGCCTCATCCTGTCATCCTCTTAATTTCTTCTCAGATTGCAGTAGGTCAGCGAATGTAGTGGATTATGACTTAATCCTTGTAGAAAACACTTTGTTTTTCTCTGTTCACACTTGATATCTGGTATGTAAGCCCATATTTGTTTTCCTTTTTCAAAATTATCTTGGCTATTTTTAGTCCATTGCCTTTACTTATAAACTTTAACATTGACTGATCAATTTCCAAAAAGAAATCTCTAGACTTTTGTTGATATAACATTGAACCTATAGATCAATTGGGGAAGAATTGACTTCTTAATATATTGAAGCTTCCAATCTGTGAACTTGGTACATTCTTTCATTTATTTAGATTTTCTTTAATTTCTCTCAATAGTGTTTCACAAGGGTCTGAATAGAAGTCTTATACATGTTCTTCTAGGTTCAGTCTCATGTATTTGATTTATTCTATCCTGGTGTAAATGGTATTATTCCTTAAATTTCATGTTTTATTTATTGCTGACATATAGAATACAATTGACTTTTGTCTATTGACCTTGTATTGAGAAAACTTAATTCATTTATTTTTTCTATTTGTATATATATATATATATATATATTTTTAATTTATTTATTTTATTTATTTATTTTTGGCTGTGTTGGGTCTTCCTTGCTGCACACGGGCTTTCTCTAGTTGCGTTGAGCGGGGGCTGCTCTTCGTTGCAGTGTGCGGGCTTCTCATTGCGCTGGCTTCTCTTGTTGCAGAGCATGGGCTCTAGGCCCGTGGGCTTCAGTAATTGTGGCTCACAGGCTCTATAGAGCAGGCTCAGTAGTTGTGGCGCACATGCCCAGTTGCTCCGCGGCATGTGGGATCTTCCCGGACCAGGGCTCAAACCCGTGTCCCCTGCATTGGCAGGCAGATTCTTAACCACTGCACCACCAGGGAAGCCCTCTATTTGTATAATATTTTGGATTTTTAGCATACACCTACATCTGCAAATAAAAACAGTATTATTACTTCCTTTTCATTACTTATATTTTCTTTTTTCTTTTTTTGGTTGCTTGGCTGATTGATTGTCTTACATCATAGAACTCTAGTACACTGTTGAATAGAAAGGGTTGATAGCTGGCATCCTTCTCTTGTTCCTAATTTCAGGGAAAAGCTTTCAGTATTTCACCATTAAATAGGATGTTTGCTATCATTTTATCAGATTAAAGAAGTTTGCTTTTAGTTTGCTAATTTTTATCATAAATGAATTTTGAATTTGACCAAATGCTTTTTTTTTGCATTAATTGAGATAATCATATCATTTTTCTACTTTTATTTGACCAATATTGTGAATTACATTAACTGATATTTAAATGTTAAACCAACCTTGTATTTCTAGAATAACCTCAACTTGATTGCAAATAAAATATGATACATTTTGTGTGTCACTGGGTTTCATATCTTATTTTGTTTAGGATTTTTGCATCCATGCTTCTGAAACAGAATGACATACTTTTATTGTCTTTTTTTTTTTTAATCAGTCATCAAATTTATACACATGAGTGTATAAATGTCAGTCCCAATCGCCCAATGCAGCACACCACCATCCCCACCCCACTGCGGTTTTCCCCCATTGGTGTCCATACGTTTGTTCTCTACATCTGTGTCTCAACTTCTGCCCTGCAAACCGGTTCATCTGTACCATTTTTCTAGCTTCCACATACATGCGTTAATATACAATATTTGTTTTTCTCTTTCTGACTTACTTCACTCTGTATGACAGTCTCTAGATCCATCCACATCTCAACAAATGACTCAATTTCGTTCCTTTTTATGGCTGAGTAATATTCCATTGTATATATGTACCACATCTTCTTTACCCATTCATCTGTCGATGGGCATTTAGGTTGCTTCCATGACCTGGCTATTGTAAATAGTGCTGCAATGAACATTGCGGTGCATGTGTCTTTTTGAATTATGGTTTTCTCAGGGTATATGCCCAGTAGTGGGATTGCTGGATCATATGGTAATTCTATTTTTAGTTTTTTAAAGAACCTCCATACTGTTCTCCATAGTGGCTGTATCAATTTACATTCCCACCAATGGTGCAACAGGGTTCCCTTTTCTCCACACCCTCTCCAGCATTTGTTGTTTGTAGATTTTCTGATGATGCCCATTCTAACTGGTGTGAGGTGATACCTCATTGTAGTTTTGATTTGCATTTCTCTAATAATTAGGGATGTTGAGCAGCCTTTCATGTGCTTCTTGGCCATCTGTATGTCTTCTTTGGAGAAATGTCTATTTAGGTCTTCTGCCCATTTTTGGATTGGGTTGTTTGTTTCTTTAATATTGAGCTGAATGAGCTGTTTATATATTTTGGAGATTAATCCTTTGTCTGTTGATTCATTTGCAAATATTTTCTCCCATTCTGAGGGTTGTCTTTTCGTCTTGTTTATGGTTTCCTTTACTGTGCAAAAGTTTTGAAGTTTCATTAGGCCCCATTTGTTTATTTTTGTTTTTATTTCCATTACTCTAGGAGGTGGATCCAAAAAGATCTTGCTGTGATTTATGTCAAAGAGTGTTCTTCCTATGTTTTCCTCTAAGAGTTTTATAGTGTCCGGTCTTACATTTAGGTCTCAAATCCATTTTGAGTTTATTTTTGTGTATGGTGTTATGGAGTATTCTAATTTCATTCTTTTACATGTAGCTGTCCAGTTTTCCCAGCAACACTTATTGAAGAGGATGTCTTTTCTCCATTGTATATCTTTGCCTCCTTTGTCATAGATTAGTTAACCATAGGTGCATGGGTTTATCTCTGGGCTTTCTATCTTGTTCCATTGATCTATATTTCTGTTTTTGTGCCAGTACCATATTGTCTTGATTACTGTAGCTTTGTAGTATAGTCTGAAGTCAGGGAGTCTGATTCCTCCAGCTCCGTTTTTTTCCCTCAAGACTTCTTTGGCTATTTGGGGTCTTTTGTGTCTCCATACAAATTTTAAGAAGATTTGTTCTAGTTCCGTAAAAAATGCCATTAGTAATTTGATAGGGATTGCATTGAATCTGTAGATTGCTTTGGGTGTTATAGTCATTTTCACAATATTGATTCTTCCAATCCAAGAACATGGTATATCTCTCCATCTGTTGGTATCATCTTTAATTTCTTTCATCAGTGTCTTATCGTTTTCTGCATACTGGTCTTTTGTCTCCCTAGGTAGGTTTATTCCTAGGTATTTTATTCTTTCTGTTGCAATGGTAAATGGAAGTGTTTCCATAATTTCTCTTTCAGATTTTTCATCATTAGTGTATCGGAATGCAAGAGATTTCTGTGCATTAATTTTGTATCCTGCAACTTTACCAAATTCATTGATTAGCTCTAGTAGTTTTCTGGTGGCATTTTTAGGATTCTCTATGTATAGTATCATGTCATCTGCAAACAGTGACAGTTTTACTTCTTCTTTTCCAATTTGGATTCCTTTTATTTCTTCTTCTTCTCTCATTGCTGTGGCTAGGACTTCCAAAACTATGTTGAATAATAGTGGTGAGAGTGGACATCCTTGTCTCGTTCCTGATCTTAGAGGAAATGCTTTCAGTTTTTGACCATTGAGAATGGTGTTTGCTGTGGGTTTGTCGTACATGGCCTTTATTATGTTGAGGTAGGTTCCCTCTATGCCCACTTTCTGGAGAGTTTTTATCATAAATGCGTGTTGAATTTTGTCAAAAGCTTTTTCTGCATCTATTGAGATGATCATATGGTTTTTATTGTTCAATTTGTTAATATGGTGTATCACATTGATTGATTTGCGTATCTTGAAGAATCCTTGCATCCCTGGGATAAATCCCACTTGATCGTGGTGTATGATCCTTTTAATGTGTTGTTGGATTCTGTTTGCTAGTATTTTGTTGAGGATTTTTGCTTCTAGATTCATCAGTGATATTGGTCTGTAATTTTCTTTTTTTGTAGTGTCTTTGTCTGGTTTTGGTATCAGGGTGATGGTGGCCTCATAGAATGAGTTTAGGAGTGTTCCTTCCTCTGCAATTTTTTGGAAAAGTTTGAGAAGGATGGGTGTTAGCTCTTCTCTAAATGTTTGATTGAATTCACCTGTGAAGCCATCTGGTCCTGGACTTTTGTTTGTTGGAAGATTTTTAATCACAGTTTCAATTTCATTACTTGTGATTGGTCTGTTCATATTTTCTGTTTCTTCCTGGTTCAGTCTTCGAAGGTTATCCCTTTCTAAGAATTTGTCCTTTTCTTCCAGGTTGTCCATTTTATTGACATAGAGTTGCTTGTAGTAGTCTCTTTGGATGCTTTGTATTTCTGCAGTGTCTGTTGTAACTTCTCCTTTTTCATTTCTGATTTTATTGATTTGAGTCCTCTCCCTCTTTTTCTTGATGAGTCTGGCTAATGGCTTATCAATTTTGTTTATCTTCTCAGAGAACCAGCTTTTAGTTTTATTGATCTTTGCTATTGTTTTCTTTGTTTCTGTTTCATTTATTTCCGCTCTGATCTTTATGATTTCTTTCCTTCTGCTAACTTTGGGTTTTGTATGTTCTTCTTTCTCTAGTTCCTTTAGGTGTAAGGTTAGATTGTGTATTTGAGATTTTTCTTGTTTCTTGAGGTAGGCTTGTATAGCTATAAACTTCCCTCTTAGAACTGCTTTTGCTGCCTCCCATAGGTTTTGGATAGTCGTGTTTTCATTGTCATTTGTCTCTAGGTATTTTTTAGTTTCCTCTTTGATTTCTTCAGTGATCTCTTGGTTATTTAGTAACGTATTGTTTAGCCTCCATGTGTTTGTACTTTTCACGTTTTTTTCCCTGTAATTCATTTCTAATCTCATAGCGTTGTGGTCAGAAAAGATGCTTGATATGATTTCAATTTTCTTAAAATTACTGAGGCTTGATTTGTGACCCAAGATGTGATCTATCCTGGAGATTGGTCCGTGCACACTTGCGAAGAAAGTGTAATCTGCTGTTTTTGGATGGAATGTCATATAAATATCAATTAAGTCCATCTTGTTTAATGTGTCATTTAAAGCTTCTGTTTCCTTATTTATTTTCATTCTGGAAGATCTGTCCATTGGTGTAAGTGAGGTGTTGAAGTCCCCCACTATTATTACTGTCGATTACTTATTACATATAGTTATAGTAATATATTATTACTATTATTACTGCCGATTTCCTCTCTTATAGCTGTTAGCAGTTGCCTTATGTATTGAGGTGCTCCTATGTTGGGTGCATATATATTTATAATTGTTATATCTTTTTCTTGGATTGATCCCTTGAACATTATGTAGTGTCCTTCCTTGTCTCTTGTAACATTCTTTATTTTAAAGTCTATTTTATCTGATATGAGTATAGCTACTCCAGCTTTCTTTTGATTTCCATTTGCATGGAATATCTTTTTCCATCCCCTCACTTTCAGTCTGTATGTGTCCCTAGGTCTGAAGTGGGTCTCTTGTAGACAGCATATAGATGGATCTTGTTTTTGTATCCATTCAGCAAGCCTGTGTCTTTTGGTTGGAGCATTTAATCCATTCACGTTTAAGGTAATTATCAATATGTATGTTCCTATGACCATTTTCTTAATTGTTTTGGGATTGTTTTTGTAGGTCCTTTTCTTCTCTTGTGTTTCCCACTTAGAGAAGTTCCTTTAGCATTTGTTGTAGAGCTGGTTTGGTGGTGCTGATTTCTCTTAGCCTTTGCTTGTCTGTAAAGCTTTTGATTTCTCCATCAAATCTAAATGAGATCCTTGCCGGGTAGAGTAATCTTGGTTGTAGGTTCTTCCCTTTCATCACTTTAAGTATATCATGCCACTCCCTTCTGGCTTGTAGAGTTTCTGCTGAGAAATCAGCTGTTAACCTTATGGGAGTTCCCTTGTATGTTATTTGTCATTTTTCCCTTGCTGCTTTCAATAATTTTCCTTGTCTTTAATTTTTGCCAATTTGATTACTATGTGTCTCGGCGTGTTTCTCCTTGGGTTTATCCTGCATGGGACTCTCTGCACTTCCTGGACTTGGGTGGCTATTTCCTTTCCCATGTTAGGGACGTTTTCGACTATAATCTCTTCAAATATTTTCTCTGGTCCTTTCTCTCTCTCTTCTCCTTCTGGCACCCCTATAATGTGAATGTTGCATTTAATGTTGTCCCAGAGGTCTCTTAGGCTGTCTTCATTTCTTTTCATTCTTTTTTCTTTAGTCTGTTCCGCTGCAGTGAATTCCACCATTCTGTCTTCCAGGTCACTTATCCGTTCTTCTGCCTCAGTTATTCTGCTATTGATTCCTTCTAGTGTAGTTTTCATTTCAGTTATTGTATTGTTCATCTCTGTTTGTTTGTTCTTTAATTCTTCTAGGTCTTTGTTAAACATTTCTTGCATCTTCTCGATCTTTGCCTCCATTCTTATTCCGAGGTCCTGGATCATCTTCACTATCATTATTCTGAATTCTTTTTCTGGAATGTTGCCTATCTCCACTTCATTTAGTTGTTTTTCTGGGGTTTTGTCTTGTTCCTTCATCTGGTATATAGCCCTCTGCCTTTTCATCTTGTCTGTCTTTCTGTGAATGTGGTTTTTGTTCCACTGGCTGCAGGATTTACTTTTTCTTGCTTCTGCTGTCTGCCCTCTGGTGGTTGGGGCTATCTAAGAGGCTTGATGGGAGGCTCTGGTGGTGGGTAGAGCTGACTGTTGCTGTGGTGGTCAGAGCTCAGTCTGAATTCTCTTCTTTTATCATAGTTTTTAAGTATAGATATTCTAATTGTCCCCTCAGAATTATTCCACCTGGACCAGCAGGTCCTCTTTCCTGGCTGAAAGTCTGATTTGCAGATTAGTAGCACCATCTAGAGTTCTACCTGCATATATCTCTGTGGGCAAAAAAATCCTCTTTTGTTTTTTTTTTTTTTTTTTGCACTCTTATCCTAGGTTTATTCAACACAATTCTGTCCTCTACACAACAAAGTACAAACACAATATTACCTAAAACGTTACATACAAAGTTACAAAACTCAAAACAGAAAATGTATAGTACTGACTGTACAATAAAAGCCAAAAAAGCAGTGTACACATTGCCAAGGTAACCTCCACGACCACCATGAATACCAACACAACGGGGGGCTTCTGTGATGATCCGACAGAGGTGACTCTCAGCTTACCAGTTTCAGAGAGAAAGGGAGACTTGGGTGTGTGTGTGTGTGTGTGTGTGTGTGCACATGAGTACACATGAAAAGAACCATTTTGGGTATTTGGCACTAGAGGTTAGAAGAGGACTCAAGCAAGGGAGCAGGGCCAGGCTCACAGGAACGGCAATTGCATAAGAGCATACCTTTTCCTGTGGGACCCTGCAGGCCAACAGGTTAGGGCATGAGCAGGCCACCGGATCAGCCCCAGGTCATCTGTGGAATGGGAAAACATGCTGCCAGGCTGGGGCTGTACCACCTTCTGGAGCCCGTGGCTCATCCCTGCTGGCTTTGCCACTAAACTGACTCTCAGGAGCTAGAAATGTGGAAGCCTTCCAGCCAGAAAACTGGAGGGCATCTTTATAAGCACGACCCCAAAGCAACAACACTCCTGCAGCCTGAACTCTGCCGCCAGGGGAAATGTGGCAGTTACTGCCTTCACCTTCGAAGCCTGCCCCTGAGTGAGGGATTTCTTTCCTACCGATCCTCCTTCGGCTAGAAAAGTGACAAAAGTGAGTTGGATGGGATGCAAGTCACAGTGCAGGGCTTCGGTGGCCCTGCTTATCGGGAGTAGTTGGAACTGGAGAGGCTCCTGTGGCTGCGGCGGCCGGGGGACCTGCGCCGAGGGGAACGCGACCTTCTCCTCATCCGTGGGGGTGACCTGCACCACATGGGAGGTGGTGGCAGCATTCTCCTGGGAGGGCTGAATCGCCGGGGGGGTGGGGTGGTGGTGGCCGAGGCCAGGGGGCCAGCACAGCAGTGGCAGTGATCTCCTGGCCATCCATGTGTCCTCCGTCCATGTGCTTCGGCGCCTTCTCGGCCTCATCTGGATTCTCAAACTCCACATATGCGTAGCCTTTAGACAGATGCGGGTGCATCCTTTCTACAGGCACGTCAATCATTTTAATTTTCCCATAGGTGGAGAATATCTCCATGATATGATCCTTGGTCACATTCCTGGTGAGCCTTCCAATGTGCACTTTGGTGTGTTTAGGGGAAGGGCTCTGCCTTTTCCTTTCCTTTTCACCTCTTTTGGGTGGTTTGGATTTGGAGTGGGAACGCCGCCTGCTGTCCTGCCTGCGCCGAGAAGGACTCGGAGAGCCAGGGGAGCTGCCGGAGCTGGAGCTGCAGGATGTGCTGGAACTTCCTGAGCGGCTCGATGCTGAAGATGAGCTGGAGCCGCTGCTGGAGCCCGTGCTGGTGCTGGAGCCCAAGCTGGAGGTCGAGCTGGACCGAGACCTGGTGCTGCTGCTACCACTGGAAGCGCTGCGCCTCTTTCGCGTTTTATCCCTGCCAAGATCCTTCTCGCTTGACTTCTTAGTGGCCCCCTTATCTTTAGAGCGATCCTTGGACTTCTCGTCAGAGCAGTCTTTGCGTTTGGTAGGAGAAGGAGCCCTAGTGCTGGACTTTTTATTATTTTCTTTGACTCCTAGCAAGCTCTTCTTTTTCACTCCTGATAAATGCATTCTCCCCTTCTGAGGTGTTCAAAGCAGCAGTGGCAGCCTCACTTATCTGAACTCTCACTTCTAACTTGAGTCTGAGATACGATCCCTAATCGATTGCAATTTACGCCAAAGTGCAGCAAGTCCCCAGTCCAGGCGCCGGGCTCTGAGCCCTTCCAGGGTAGGGCCCAGCGTTGCCAGCCTGGGTCTCCCCAGCGAGAGGGCTGCGAGGGCGGAGGCCGAGTTCCCGGCTGCCCTGAATTCCGGGGGGCCTCACTGGGCCCGCCGCAGAGCGGACCGAAAAAAGTCCATTTTTAAAAAATTTTTATTTTATATTGGACTACAGTTGATTTACAATGTTTTGTTAGTTTCAGGCATACAACAAAGTGATTCAGTTATACATATACATCTATCTATTCTTTTTCAAATTCTTTTCCCATTTAGGTTATTACAGAATACCGAGTTCCCTGTGCTATACAGTAGGTCCTTGATTGTTAACTATCTTAAATATAGTAGTGTGTATTCACACAATCCAAAACTCCCAATTTATCCCTCCTCCCCACCTTTCCCTTTTGGTCACCATAAGTTTGTTTTCTAAGTCTGTGGGTTTGCTTCTGTTTTGTAAATAAGTTCATTTGTATCATTTTGTTTTATTCCACATACAAGCAATATCATATAATATTTGTCTTTCTCTGTCTGACTTACTTCACTTAGTATGATAATCTCCAGGTCCATCCATATTGCTGCAAATGACATTATTTCATTATTTTTAATGGGTTAGTAATATTCCATTGTGTATATGTCCCGCATCTTCTTTATCCATTCATCTGTCAATGGACATTTAGGTTGCTTCCATGTCTTGGCTATTGTAAACAGCACTGCAATGAACATTGGGGTGTATGTATCCTTTTGAACCATAGTTTTCTCTGGATATATGCCCAGGAGTGGGATTGTTAGATCATATGGTAGCTCTATTTTTAGTTTTTTAATTAACCTCCCTACTGTTCTCCATAGTAGCTCTACCAATTTACATTCCCACAACAGTGTAAGAGGGTTCCCTTTTCTCCACACCCTCTCCAGCATTTATTGTTTGTAGACTTTTTGATGATGGCCATTCTGACTGGTGTGAAGTGGTATCTCATTGTAATTTTCATTTGCATTTCTCTAATAATTAGTGATGTTGAGCATCTTTTCATGTGCCTCTTAGCCATCTGTATGTCTTCTTTGGAGAAATGTCTGTTTAGGTCAAAAAAATCCATTTTTAATGGCACCCTGAGTGCAATTTATTTAATACTGTCCTCATATTTATTTTTAAATATAAAATTACTTTTTAGTGTTAATTATATTAATAATATTGTACATTAGATCTCTAGTACTTATTTATCTTATAACTGGCACCTTGATCTTGGGCTTCCCAACCTCCAGAACTGCAAGAAACACATTTCTGTTGTTTATTAAAGTCACCCAATCCATGGTATGGCTGCTTCATTTTGCAGGAAGAAACCCGAACATCAGTAGTGTTTGTTAATTTACACCACCAGAAGTGCTAGAACTAACAAAAGAAATATTCTAGAGTTAAAAAACATCATTGCTGCACTGGCTTTCTGCTAAAAGTTGTTTCTTTGAAAATGTTTTGTGAATTTCTTGAACGTCACAGAATTTAATTATTAAATTCCCTATGTTTACATGAAAAGATATTAAGATAATAACACTATTATTAAGATATAGTCTTATTGTATTTGAACATATAATTGGTCCTGCGAAGTTTCTAAGTGTGTAAGTACATAGGACGATGCACCAGGAACAGTGGTAAATGTAAAATTTGTACACCAAAGGAGGTTAGGGTTGACAATTGATGTGTGTTTGCATAGTACTTTATACAAGATTGAGAAAAAAATGGGAAGATACAATGAAAACTTAGGTTCACACAAAAACCTACACACCCACATACAAGTGTTATGGTAGCTTTATTCATAGTAGCCAAAAACTATAAACAACTTGAATGCCCTTCAACGTATGAATGGTTAAACAAACTGCAGTGCTTCCATACTGTGGAATACTACACATCAATAAAATAAGAATGAATTATTGTGTGTGTGTGACATGCACAACTTGGATTGATCTCAAGGGAATTATGCTGAGTGAAGAAGCCAACCTTCAAAGTTTACATATCGTATGATTCCGTTTATATACCATTCTTGGAATGACAAAATTATACAGATGGAGAACAGATGGGTAGCATGAGGTGTCCTTGTGATCAAACTATTCTGCATTTTGACTGTGGTGGTGGCCCACAAATCCATACATGAGATAAAGCTACATGGAACTAAATACACACACACATGCAAATAACTGCGTGTTTTAAAAACATAAAATGTCAAAAGGTCAATAGATTGTCTCAATGTCAACTTCCTGGTTGTGATATTGTACTATAGCTAAGCTAGATGTTACCTTTGCCAGAAACTGGATAAAGGATACACATGATCTCTCTGTATTACATTTTACAGCTCTGTGTGAGTCTATGATTATCTGAAAATAAAATGTTGTTTTCAAGTGGTAAGAAATTTCAGAAAAAAGAATGTTATCTCCACTTGAGGGAGTCAAGGAAGGCTTCATGGAGGAGGCATCATTTGAACTAGACTGTAGATCTTCATGTAATCCAGTAACTCTATGGTTAATAAGGTTTATCATTTTTAAAAGTTGAAATGAATAATTAGAATAACAGAGAACAACTTGACAATTTCTTTTGGAATGATCCCAATAAAACTTCTTTTGTAGAATTAGAATTAAACAAGAAGTCAACGCATTCTGTTGACCTACTCATCTCTTCATTTTGAAAATACTTATTCAAGCTATTGTGATCAAGTAGCAATCGTATAAAATAAGACTGTAGTTACAGCAACAGTTATAATAGCACCGTTTCTTGAGCACCTACTATGTTCCGAGAACTTTGCTAAGCACTTTAAAATATCTCATTTTAATCTCTACAACAGTGTTTGAGGTAAATATTATTATCCCTGTTTTATAAGTGAGTATATTGAGGCTTAGTGTGTTTAAAATAACTGGCTTAAGTCACACAATGTAAAATCTGCGATTACTTCTTAACACATTATTAACCGGGGGATTTTTGCAGAAACTAACGCTTGTGGCCGTAATATGTCTCCAGTCAAAAATGTGTTAAATCAATGTATAAATAATAACAAAGCTATATTTTCTGCATAATACAAAAATAAAAGGTCAGTTCAACAACACTTATTGAAAGACTATTATATACAGAGCATTTTATTAGGTACTGTGGGAAGAGAAATAAAAGATGTAGCTGAGAAATGGCCTGCCCTCTTGCACAGTTAATAAATATTATTTCAGTCATGACTTCTTAACTTTTTCCAACGAGATGGTTAAAGCAGACATGTCCAAGAATGCTGAAACCCTTTATAAGTTATCTTTCAAAGAAAGTTATTTTAAAAATACGATACTGTATTATCTATTTCCCTGTGCACATAAAATTTGAACTATTGCTCATATTTTCACTGTGGCCTAACCTCTATTTCTCAAATCTTTTGCAAAAGAAAATATCAAAGATATTTCTCTGAGAAATATGATGCCATTGTGAAATTAAACTTCTAAAATTTCTCCTTAATTTAAATCTCTTCAAGTTTGTTTGCCAAAGAAATTCCTCATTATCACATTGTAAAATTTATTTTAGTTTGGAAAGTCACGTCCAGAAATCTGGAAAATACTACTCATGGTGTCAATTCATATGGATTCATTTTTAAATGCCTTCGCAAAGATGAATTGTATTCTTTCGGTTTTACTACAGTTTTCATTATTACTTGAACATCCCAAGGGCTTGCTTCCCTGTATCTACCTGGGTGCTACTTAGAGACCCAACTGCCAAACATACTCAAACAAGGGGAACCAATTTACAGAACACTGAGAGAAATTAAGTTTGAAATGTACTTAAGTCTTTGTTGAAAATTCAACATTTTCCTCAATTTTTTTCAAAAGAGTTCATTAAATGAAATATGTTTTTGCAAAATATTTAACGCTGTCAATTCATATCAGATTTCCTACCTTATTTTAGCCAAGTCCCTAAATTTTATCTGTTCATATACCAGTGTTATTTACGTTGGTAAAAGTCAATTTTTTTCTACTAATTTTTTTTTCAAAGTGGTTACGGTACAATACAGAACTCACATGAGTAGCTATACACAATGAGGAAAGGGTAATGGAAAGATTCCGTGAAATCTCACCACCAACAGGCCCGTACGCCATGGCACCCATCCTAACTTCATAGTGCCTAGATCACTTGAATGTTGTGTATCTAACAACTCAGTGATAATTTACCAAAGCTGAAATTATGAAGGTGGTTGATATTAGGCTTTTTCTCATCAACTTTATATCTAGGCAGTGAGCAATGCAGTGTCATGCTAGAGGTAGCAGGAGGCAGCTTTCGTGATGATGTCTTCCCTCTGAGCCCAGAAGAGTCTAAGAGGCCCATGGTCCAAGCACAGACTGGAAATGTGGAGGAGGAGGAGGGAGTGGTAGGAAGGGGAATCTGCAGTCATTTCAAAATAGA
Organism: Eschrichtius robustus; assembly: GCF_028021215.1. Taxonomy (NCBI): domain Eukaryota; kingdom Metazoa; phylum Chordata; class Mammalia; order Artiodactyla; family Eschrichtiidae; genus Eschrichtius; species Eschrichtius robustus. Next base: position 65,459,634 of record NC_090827.1, on the reverse strand, counting down.
GGTCTGACCTCTAGCTTCATTTGCACAACTACGGCTACACACTAACACCTGGACCTTATTCCCCTTCAAGGCCTTGCAATTTGGAAAAGCTTTAAATACAAATACACAAGCACTTAGTGATAATTCCATTTCATTCAGTAGTTTGCACTGATTCTGTTTTTATTTCCTCCTATCCAACCATACAAAAATCTTACCACATAAGGTATGCTGGTTGTTCTTAAGTGAATTTTCATTCTAGCCTCAGACTTTAAAAGAATTTGCAATAAATTGATTGGTGACATTTTCCCCATCTTCCCCTTTCTCATAGATTATTATATTATAATATCAAGCAAATTGATGATATTTATTTTTTATTATTATATATTGACATTCTCAGTAGTGCAATGTTAAATAAATATTATTTGCTTTAACTTAGAATAAGTACATTATATAGAGTTTGTATAATTATTATAGGCCACAAGAAAACAGAATCTTCCCCACATTTATCTCTGTTGTTGGCTGGAAATGAAAATAAAGTTGTATCTTGGCTTCTCTTTGTTTCCTTAACTTTAGTTCCCATTCTTTTGCCGTCATGAAGTGTTTGGTATGCCGCTGTCTGTTTGCTTGAGCTTTCATAATGATTAAGATCATTTTCTTCATTCCATAAAGAAAAAAAAAACACCTAATACTTTTCTGTACGTAAAAATGTAGTTCTTTCCTTTTCATACTTCCTTTTACTCTTTGTCCTGCACCTTGAAAGTGGAAATTTACTGAGATGAGAGAAGCTGGGAAAATGAAGGAAGGGATCACTTCAAACTGTATGTATGCATGAGAAATTTATGTCAACAAGCCAAAATTTGATGACAGAAAACTCCTAGGAAACAAGTGACTGCAAGTTGAGACAGAATCCATCTGGCAGAAGCAGGATGCTATGTGAAGCAGAGGTAGGAAGGAAATAGCAGGTAGTTTAGTTCGATCGGTCACATCCAGGTGATCTGCATGACTCCTTCTGCAATTCTATATCTCTAAGAATGGCCTCTACACAAAAATGTGTTCCATTCTTCTAGGTTGTTCTCTCAGACACCAGTTTTGGAAGCGATCCAGTCCCGGAAGGCAGTCACTCTAGCATAAACACCGGGTTTATTGGGATGCCCACATTCGTCTCCCCAGCTCACTATTCCAGCGAGGTACCAGATATCTCTAGCATCTGGACTAACCAGTGGTCCTCCGGAGTCACCCTAAAGGAGAAGGGAGAGATTGGTAATTAGTATTTCAGTTTATCACAGAGAAATGTGCTATTTTTCTAACATGAGTTTAATGAAAGGGGTGGTTTTCAAAAATCTTCAGTGTGCTCAAATGAGAAGCAATGCTTTCTATCTATGCCAGTAATTCACATAAAGGAGGCGCTCCCCTACCTGGAGAACAGCTTAGACTCAGGGTTCAGTACACAGAGATTAAAGACTCCATCTCTTGGCAGGACAGTACTAGTCTGATACTTCTGACAAAATAACTGCCCATACTCTTTATCAGTTTGACACAGCTCCCAAAAGAAGAGTGAAGAATTTATTACTGATAAAGAGTATGGACATTAGGGTCAGACACCTGGGTTTAAATCTCAAGTCTGGCCCTTCCAAGCTGGCTAAGACCTTTAATTTGCTTATTTGTAATGCTGCTAATAATACCTATCTTCAATGATAATTTTGAAGATTATGCAAGACAGCATATGCAATGTGCTCAGCACAGAGCCTGGCGCAAAACAGAACTTAGTAAATATTATATATAACCACAAATTCCAATTGTTTGTGCCTTGTGAAAAACAGCCAGCGGGCTGTTTCTTTATACAGGTCATAAAAACAAGGTGCTGACTGATCTTCCCGAAAAATCCTGGGGTCTCTAGTTGCTGACCACCCACTAAGTGTTCAGCACTATATGAAACTATTAATTAACATATTATTTCATTAACCCATGTAATTCTGGCAACAAAACATGGAGTTAGGTTTCATTTTCTCCATTTTAGCAGTGAAGAAACTGAAGCCAACAGAAGTTAAGCAATTTTCCTGATATCACATGCTATTCAATATCCAGAGTGATCTAACTCAGAAGCCTATGCTTTTTTTCCCCTTACATTATACTAACTTCCTTGTGAATTTTCTTTTGTCCACATAAAAATATTAACTAATACTAATAACAACTCAATTAAAAATAATGTGTTTGTAATTTTTAAATCAATTAACCAATAAGTATTTACTTATACTCTCATATGTGGTAGGAGATGTAAAAAGAGTATAAACACATGAGCCCTCCTCTCAAGCAGTGTACAATCTGCTTATAGAAATAAAATGTACTATATGAAGCTATTTGAAAACAAATCACTTTGATAATTGAAACCCAGGCATATGTGAAGACATAGCAGATTAGGAAAAAGAAATAGAAAATTGCCAGAGACAACAAAGCTTAAATTTGTTTAAGAGACAAGAGTGAATGAGTCTGAGAATAAAGTAATTAAGGAAAAAAAGACAGCAGTGAGTCTAACAGCATTACAAGCTGAAAACTAAGGTAATGCCAGCAAGTATCAAATAGAGAAAGATATAGTGGGTTCTGTTAACATTAGTTAGCTCACATGCGATTGGTGAATAGGGAAGTTATATCAGGATAAGGTGGAAGTTTTCATGGCTTTTATGTGTTTTTGTCTTAGGCAGGGGAGCCAGGATAATGGGAGTAGAATTGCAACCATCAGAAGAAAAGGCCTCAGCTAGACTATTGCACAGGCGGAAGCCTTTGAGGCTCTATTTTAAGAAAATGTTAAGAGTGTCGGTGCTGAGGAACCCCTCTCCCCGCCCAGAGTGGCACAGCCCAGGCTTGCTTAATTCTTGGGTCCTGGCAGGTTGGAGTTCCTCCTCTGCCCAGAGCTATACTCCCACGTGCATTATCTCAGCCTCAGCAAGTCAGTATTTCTACTCTGTTGTTTCTGTGCAATTTTAACTTCCCTTAAGTCAGCCACCAGCCACCCTGGGCATTCTGTCTACCTACATTGTCTAAGTTATTTTTCAAGGTACAATTATTTTTGTTGTTGTCGATGTTGTTAATTCTCTGGTTACAGAGTTGCATAGCCTTTGAGGGGTCTGTTGGTCTGTATCTAACCCTATTTTTACCATAAATTCAGTTATTTTTAGTGAGTGGGTTTAGTGAGAAACATAACAGGAAGTTTATTCAAGAATATGTGTATGGGACTTCCCTGGTGGTGCAGTGGTTAAGAATCTGCCTGGCAATGCAGGGGACACAGGTTCCATCCCTGGCCCGGGAAGGTCCCACATGCGGCGGAGCAACTAAGCCCGTGCACCACAACTACTGAGCCTGCGCTCTAGGACCCGCGAGCCACAACTACTGAGCCTGCACGCCTAGAGCCCGAGCTCCGCAACAAGAGAAGCCACTGCAATAAGAAGCTCGAGAACCACAACGAAGAGTAGCCCCCGCTCGCTGCAGCTAGAGAAAGCCCGCTCGCAGCAACGAAGACCCAAAATAGCCAAAGAAAAAATAAAGGAATATGTGTATGTATAACTGATATAACTGATTCACTATGCTGTACAGCAGAAACTAACACAACATTGTAAATCAACTATACTCCAATAAAAAATTTTTTAAAAAAGAATATATATATATATATCACAACAGAAACTTTTAAAACTAGAAGAAGCCAAACTAGAAACCAATGTTAGTGATCAAGATATGAAGTAATGAAGGAATAGAGTAGGGTTTTAACAGAAAGAATAAAGACAAAGAGATAAATTTGGAAGAAATAGTATAGAGGAAAAATATTCTATGACTTAATTGATTACATGCGAAGGAGATTTAAGAGTAAAAGAAGCTTCCAAGAATAATGAAAGCCAACCACATAAATGAGAAACTTGAAATGAAAAAACAGGTAACATTTCGTGATGCCTGTTGAGTTTAAAATGGTAAGTACATAAATGTTAGTCTTATACTAACAACTTAAAACATATAAATGGAAACGGTTTTGTAGTACATGAAAATGTGAGACTGAATTTGGGCAAGAGGTTAATTTTGGAGATGTAGGTTTGGAAGTCATTAAAGTGACAGCTGACTTAAAGAAAAGATAATTTCTTTGAGTGAGTATATAGAGAGGAAAAAAAATGAGTGTTGAGGAACAGCCAGGCTTAGAGAGAGGGAGAGAGGAAGAGGAAGAGAAAGAGAAACCAAAATAAGGAACCAGAAATGAGTTGTTGGGGAAGGAGGGAGGGGAAAATCACCATATTTCAGGATCATGGAACCCAAAGAAAGATCATATTTGAAGAGGGGGTAGCCACATGCCACTGAGATGGGAAGGAGTAGGAGACCCAAGTAAAGGTTTTTGCATATAAAGTCATTAATGATTTTTGAGATATTAAAATATATGGAGGCAGTAAAGTGGCAAAAATTGTGGAGAGTAGACATAAAAGAGGGGGAAAAATGAGTGCCAGGTCCCCCCTGAAATAGAAAAGCAGGATATCATAATCACAAGGCTAAACTTGGTTCCTCCTCTTTAATTCCCCAAATTTACAAGACATTCACATCTAATACTATTATAAAAATGGCATTGTAGAATAGGTGACATATTTTCAAGTGAAATCATATACATCTGTGATTTATTTCAAAATAGATCTAGAGTTTAGGGTGGGGAGAAGAAGGTTGGGGGGTTAAAATATATAGGAATGAAATAAGATCGACCATGAGTTGATAATGTTGAAGCTGCGTGATGAGTAAACACTCCAGCCTATCACAGAAAACACTGTGGCCCCATTCCAACCCCCATAAGCAAGGGCCAGTTGGGGAGCCTAGACTTCCAGCCTCACCAGGATCTAATGAGGCCCAATCCCCCATCAGACTTATGTCAGAGAAGGCTGAGTGGGGAGCCGCTCTTTCATCCCTGCCAGGTGATGATGAAGCCTTCCTCTGCCTCCTCTGTGGTGACCAGCTGGGGAGCCTGGACTACCACCCAATGGTAAGGAGGCATAACTTTCTCTCCCACTAGGGTGATGTCAGAAGAGACCTAGTGGAGAGCCAAGCAGTGATGAGGCCACTACCCCATGAGGTCAGTGGAGACCACAAGGGGAGCAGTAACAAGATGCCCCCATCCAGAGTGTTATTTTTATATTGATACTTCATCCTCACTATCTCAGGCTTTACATGTGGAATCCCCCAAATGGAAGGGGTGGGGGTTTTTCTGTTCATCCAACAAGTTGGTGAGGATGGGGAAAAGAAAATATTTAAAGAAAATTAAATTTAATACGTTTCTCTAACCTTTAAAACAACAACAACAACAACAACCAAAAAAACCCACGCCTAGTGAGGAGCCTGAAATTCCACCTCCATCCAGCAGTAACAAAGCACTATTCACCACCCTGGTGTCAGAGGACAGTGAGTGGGGAATAGGATAGCACTTCCCTACCCCCTCTGGTGTCATGTCAGGGGAGCCCTGTTAAAACAGAAGACACAGAGACTCATAACATAATACCCCAAATGTCCAGGATACATCTGAAAATCACTCAATACCAAGAACCAGGAAAATTTTAACTTGAGTGAGAAAAGGCAATCAATAGACACTGACACTGAGACGACACAGATGTTGGAGTTATCTGACAAAGATTTTAAGGCAGCCATCACAAAAATGTCTTAATGAGCAATTGCCACCATGCTTGAAATAAATGAAAAAATTTAGAAGTTTCAGTAAAGAAATAGCATACATAAAGGATCAAATGGAAATCTCAGAACTGAAAAATACAATAATCAACAACAACAACAAAAAAACCTCACTAGAAGTGCCTAACAGAAGAATGGGGATGATGGAAGAAAAAAAATCAATGAACTTGAAGACAGAATGATAGAAATTACTCAATTTGAACAGAGAGAAAGAGGAGTGGGAAGAAAAAGAACAGAAGCTTAGAGATCTCTGAGACCATAATGGAAGAGCTAATGTACCTGTTATTAGAGTTCCAGAAAGAGACAAAAAAGAAAGTAAGGCTGAAAAAGTTTTCAAAGAAATAATGGCTGAAAATTTCCCAAATTTGTCAAAGGACATAAACCTGCAGATTAAAAAGCTGAGCAAGCCCTAAGCAGTATAACCCAGAGAAATCCATGACAAGATACGTAATCAAACTTCTGAAAACTAAAGACAAAGAGAAAACCTTGAACACAGCAAGAAATGACACCTCATCTTTTAGGGAAAAACAATTCTAATAACAGCAGATTCCTCATCAGAGATCACAGAAGCCATGATTTAAGTGCTGGGGAAAAAAAAAACAAACTGTCAATCCTAAATTCTATATCTGGCAAAATTATGATTTAGAAATGAATAGGAAATATAGAATTTTGCAAACAAAGAAAATCTAAGGGAATTTGTCACTAGCAGATCTACACTAAAAGAATGGCTAAAGGAAGTTTCTGAAACAGAAAAGAAATGATATAAAAAGAATCTTAGAAAACCAGAAGGAAAGAAAGAACAAATTACGAGTAAATAGACTTCCCTTCTCCTCTTGAGTTTTCTAAGTTACATTTGGCACTTGAAGCAGAAACATTGTTTGATGTGGCTCTCAGCATATAGAGAGGAAATATTTAATATTTGTATTTATTAATATTTAATATTATAAGTGAGGGAGGGTTAAAGAGACTTAAAGGGAGGTACATTTTCTATTCTAAACCCCACTCAAACTAGTAAAATCTCAATGCCAGTAGACTGTGATAAGTTATGTGTATTTAACTTAGAGGAACCACACAATTTTCTTACAAAGAGAGAGTCTGGTCAAAAACACTAATAAATAAATCAAAATGGAATTCTAAAAACAGGTTACTGTATGATTCTACTTAGATAACACTCTCAAAATGACAAAATTATAGAGGGCGAACAGATTAGTGATTGCCAGGTGTTAGTGATCGTAAAGTGTTGGGGGAGGGAAACAGATGTTATTATAAAGGGAGACAGACCTCTGTGGTGACGGAAGATGAGACCCCTCTGTACTATCTTTGCAACTTCCTGTAAAGCTGTAATTATTTAAAAATAAAAGGTGAACAAAAAGTTATGTAGCCAACCACTTACCTGGCACGCATCTCTGTTTCCTTTCAAGGAGCCAGCACATAACATTCTAGGAGTTATGGCCTTATTGTAAGCTTTGTGTTCATTACAGGTTTTAGTGTCTATGAGATCCACCTGTACTTGCCGAAGGTGATTTTGACTGCTTCCTAAAGGAAAAAAATAGACTTCATATTTATAAATCTACATATATTCTATAAATCTGAAGAAAGTCTTTTATAATTAATTATTGGATAAGGTGGTGGCATAGAATCTTAGGATATGTATTTTTTCAGATACAGTAAAATTTGGGAAATGAATTCTTTTCTAACTATTTTAAATGAAGTTAGGTGCCTAGGAAAGAACCTCCAGTTTGTTTAAGTAATTTCTCTGTCATTGTTAAGCTTAGAAGATAATTTCAGCAGGGGAGAATGGTGGCTTTATGATTCTCTGATCTTCACAACTGGGTGTATGTATTAATGATCCCTAATCTCTTATGTGGTTAATACCCTAGTAAAAATTTCAGATATATTTACTCTTTCAGACACCTTACCAAGCACAATTATTATAGTGGTAGTGATGCATTTGACAGTAACCTAAGGCCTGAAGGAACTTATGTGTCTTCTAAATGACTTAGTTCACAAGTAGGGCCTGACTTGGCCCAGGTCCATATGACCAACCCACAAACATATTTTGGCGTAATGGCATTCCATTCTTTAAATGCCTTAGAATACCAAATTAAATTACTATGATTTGACTTTCTCCTCAGATGCGCACCATCATTTTGCAGTGCTCCAAATCCTGTCACAAACATCTCATCACCAGGGTGGAATTCACGGGATGCATCAGGGAGACAAATTCTGTGTACTGCATTTGTGTAGGGAACAGGGCTAGAAAGCTCTGCAACTGAAATATCATAGTCATGTGATGGATATTTGTATTTTTCATGCACAATTATCCTCCGGAGGCCTTGTTTCATTTTTGGAGGCTCTATTTTTACTCCAAAGGAAGCAGTCCATCTGGCTGGGTCCTTATACCTGAGGAGAAAGTATGAGGAACAAATCCTACTTTACCATTTTTACCAGTATAACTACTTATATTAAATAATTTAGTGTAAAAGTATCAATATAAGTTTTCTTTTTAAAATGATGGTTTCTATGCATAGATACAAACTCTTTCCAATCTAAGGCTCAGGTGTCAGATCAGGTGGAAATTCCACCTTGGCATGTTTCTCAGGATATGCACACCACTCAGCATGCTGAGTCACCCACTCCAGATCCTAGGACCTTTTGACATTTCTGGGCATCAGTTGACTCCAGGGGACATATGGAAAGCATATCCTGTACCGAATGAGAGAACTGAATGTATTCTATGTGCACCATGTTGCCTATCCACACATTTCTCTGAAAATCGAAAACGTTACACAATAATTTAACAAAGCATTACTCATCCTGTATACTGTAGGCATTTTGCACTGGGTTGGAAGACTGAATTGAAATTCCTTGAAATACAACTAGTCGACCTATTCAGTTGTATAATTTGTTACTACCAAATTTCTTCATATTTAATTTTTTCTTACAACGTGGAATTTCCCTATCAGGGTCAAACCTACAATCCACCTAGCCTCCATCTCTGATAGATGACTCTCAAATTCCTGCTTCCTTTGATAAATTATTGTGTAGTTGTCAATGGATAATTTATCTACATGTACTTTGGTACCATTTCCATTTCTAAACTATAAAACCTCTTACTAAGGTTTATGAGTTTCCCACTCTCATATATATATGATCTTTAATTTGTATTAAACTCATCTCTCATGAGGTATTTCCTTCCTGCCAAGCCCCAGTGCGCTTTGCTTACCCTTAGTCATTCTCAAGGTTCAGGACTTACGTTCTAAAGCAGTGAGCAGCACTCACAAGCCATGTGTCATTAATCAAAGTTGCTCCACAGCGATGGATCCCATCCCATTGCAGACTAGCTTGCCATGGCCATTCACCCTCTTGTACCTCTGTCCCACCAACAATCCTGAGACTCTGTCTTGTAGTTTTGTTCCTTCGTGTCCCACAGCCTGCAAAAGAGATGATGCGTTAGTTAGCAGTTGTTTTTTAAGTAATCAAATTGTGTTACTGCGTCTCAAATTTCTTATACTTTGTGCTCCAACAGTATCACGTATTTTCTCTTGTTCTTACCTTTGCTTAAACTGTAGTGTTCCATTTACTTAACTCCTATTCATCTTGTAAGATTTAAATCAGTCATTACCTTCTCTAGGATGCCTTCCCTAATAATTCCCTTGCCTCCAGACTGGATTACTTATGACTTTCTTGATGCTTACATCAAAATAATAATAACAATAACAATAATAATAACAATAATAATACTCTGTGTGTATATATGTCTCTATATAATAGATTAATATATATTAGTTTATATTATTGTATGTATATATATCTAATATTAGTATGAGGATATTGTTTATAACAGGATGTCTCAATCTTGGCACTATTGACACTGTTAGATGGATAATTCCTTGTGTGGGGGGCCGTCTCATGCGTAGTAGGATGTTTAAAGGATCCCTGGCCTATATACACCAGTACCAATAGCATCCCGCCCCCCTACAATCATGATAACCAAAATGCCACAACAGGACAGAGCCACTTGGGGGCCAAATTGCCCCTGTTTGAGAACTATTATTTTAGAATTCTGTTTATGCATTAGTCTCATATATCTAGTCTCATTTGAGTACGAGCTGCCTTAAGCAAGGAGTAAATCTTATCCATTTTATATCCCTATTGACTAACACAGCACTAGCAAATAGCAAGTTCCCACTAAATATTGGTGACAAAAATATATGCCATTTAGGTAATGGGATTATCCTTTGGTTTTATGTTTAGTTAAGTTTGTGAATTAACCAACGTTCTGAGCTGGTGAATAACACACTTCCTTTCATCTTTTTACATAAATGTATTTTGTACTAATTCTGTTAAATATCAAATGTATTCTCTGAATCATGGTAGGGTACTCTGCTATAGGGGAAAGGAAACACTAAGCCTTGAGTCAGTATTTTTTTAAAATATGGGTGAAGATATTATCTGGGCCTTCAATAATTTCATCAATCTATACTCCAACCCCATAATTGTCTGCAATTTTTACAATAGGGATTAATAACATCAAGATTTTATTTAGTGTAGAGTAACACTAAATTTCTGCCTCTAGCTGACAAATAGCAACATACAGATTACTTTTATATAATCTTTACAAAATGTTCATGAGAGTATATTGTAGATATCTGCAATCAAAACATTGAGAAGTATTTTTGCCTTTTCTTTAACAACTGTACTACTCTCTTCCACTACACATCTGCCACAAGCCCCATACATCCATTCCAAAGTCCTCCCAGTTTTTATCCTTTTGCGATAAAATGTGCCTCAGAAATAAGATAAAATACCATGAGCTGTGCACAGATCAAACTTTATTCTGACCCTATAATACCAACAAAACCTAACTAATCTGGAGTTAAATTTTTTCATTCAGGTAATGCAATTTTAATAAATATATTAAACTTACAATTGTTCAGAAAGTTGTCTGTTTCTGTCTTGTTGATTTCTGAAACACACAGAAATGGTGAATAGAACAGGGTTTGCACATCAGAATTTCATAATGCCTCTGAGTACTTCAAATACTAAAGGTTGCTCAATTCCATTATTAGATAGTATCTCTATGTTGTTAAAAAAAAAAAGCAACACAGTTAGTTTATCATAGATAGAATAGGTTCATTGTCTTGGGGAGAAGGGAGATTTGAACAGTGTTTCTTAAACTTTAGTGTGGCCAAAAGTCACCTAGAGAGCATCTTTATACTGTAAATTCCTGTTCCTCTTCCCAGTGATTCTGACTCAGTAGCTTTGTGCTGAAACCCAGGAATCTGACTTTTATAGCCAGAAATAAGATGCAGGTAGTCCAGCCTTTTGGGGGGACATACTATTCTAAACCAGAGTATTGATTCCCCAGATGCGATGATATTTTTATTGACCATTATTTCAGATTTTCTTTTTTTACCAAACTCATAGGCATAGTTCCATCTGTATAACATATTCCAGTGGCATATCCATAGATTTGTCCTTACTCCCATTTAAAAGCAAATGTTATCCTTTTCCAGGTCTTCTTTCTGCTGAAGTTTTAGCAAGACAGTTTGCCCTCAAATTGTCATTCAACTCTAGCCAGTGGCTCCTTAGTTTGTTGACTTGTCAACAATCAGGTCTTAATCCTATCCAAACACTAAACCAACTGACAGATACATAAAACTTTAAGAACTCAAATTTCCTGACTCGGTAGATTTCCAACGGCCCAACCTATTTTCTTAGAACACGGCAAGATGGGAGTTCTAAATGCAAAATATTTTAAAGTTAATTTTTCTTTTAGTATTTAATAGTATTGATTTACCAAAAAAAAAAAAAAAAATCTGTATTCTTGAGAGGCTTCTTTCTGACTTTCTCTATTCTGGCTATATTTGGAGAAAATGACAAAAATGAGGAAGAAGTGACCATTTATTCTCAGTAAATAAAACACCACCACCACTAGTCTCCCTATTTCAATAACCTGTTCTTTATTTCAAGCTTTTCCTAGAGAAAATTCTGGCTTTTCATTTTTTTTAATTGGAGTATATTTTCTTTACAATGTTGTGTTAGTTTCTGCTGTACAGTGAAGTGAATCAGCTATATGTTTATATATATCCCCTCCCTCTTAGACCTCCCTCACACCCAACTCACCCCACGTCCCACCCAAGGGACAGGTCAGCATAGAGCACCAAGCTTTCTGTGCTTTATAGCATGGTTCTACTAGCTATTTTACGCATGGTAGTATACATATGTCAATCCTAATCTCTCAGTTCGTCCCACCCTCCCCTTCCCCACCTGTGTCCACATATCTGTTCTCTACATCTATGTTTCTATTCCTGCCCTGAATATAGGTTCATCTGTACCATTTTTCTAGATTCCACATATATGCATTAATATACGATACTTGTTTTTCTCTTTCTAGCTTACTTCACTCTATGTGACAGACTCTAGGTCCATCCACATCTCTACAAATGACCCAATTTCATTCCTTTATATGGCTGAGAAATATTCCATTGTACATATGTACCACATCTTCTTTACCCATTCACCTGTCATTGGACATTTAGGTTGTTTCCATGTCCTGCCTATTGTAAATAGTGCTGCAATGAACATTGGGGTGCATGTGTCTTTTTGCATTATGGTTTTCTCAGGGTATATGCCCAGTACTAGGATTGCTGGGTCATATGGTAGTTCTATTTTTAGTTTTTTAAGGAACCTCCATACTGTTCTCCATAGTGGCTGTATCAATTTACATTCCCACCAACAGTGCAAGAGGGCTCCCTTTTCTCTACACCCTCTCCAGCATTTACTGTTTGTAGATTTTGTGATGATGGCCATTGTGACCAGTGTGAGGTGATACCTCATTGTAGTTTTGATTTCCATTTCTCTAATAATTAGTGATGTTGAGCATCTTTTCATGTGCCTCACTGCTATCTGTATGTCTTCTTTGGTGAAATGTCTGTTTAGGTCTTCTGCCCATTTTTGAAATGGGTTTCTTGTTTTTTTGATTTGAGCTCCATGAGCTGTTTGTATATTTTGGAGATTAATCCTTTGTCTGTTGCTTCATTTGCAAATAATTTCTCCCATTCTGAGAGTTATCTTTTGGTCTTGTTTATGGTTTCCTTTGCTGTGCAAAAACTTTTAAGTTTCATTAGGTCCCATTTGTTTATTTTTGTTTTTATTTCCATTACTCAAGGAGGTAGGTCAAAAAATATCTTGCTGTGGTTTATGTCAAAGAGTGTTTTTCCTATGTTTTCCTCCAAGAGTTTTAGAGTCCCCAGTCTTACGTTTAGGTCTTTAATCCATTTTGGGTTTATTTTTGTGTATGGTGTTAGGGAGTGTTCTAATTTCATTCTTTTACATGTAGCTGTCCAGTTTTCGCAACACCACTTATTGAAGAGGCTGTCTTTTCTCCATTGTATGTTCTTGCTTCCTTCATCATAAATTAGATAACTATATGTACATGGGTTTATCTCTGGGCTTTCTATCCGGTACCATTGATCTATATTTCTGTTTTTGTGCCAGTACCATCCTGTCTTGATTACTATAGCTTTGTAGTATAGTTTGAAGTCAGGGAGCCTGATACCTCCAGCTCAGTTTTTCTTTCTCAAGATTGCTTTCTTTCTCAAGATCTTTAGGGTCTTTTGTGCTTCCATACAAATTGTAAAACTTTTTCTTCTAATTCTGTGAAGAATGTCATTGGTAATTTGATATGGATTGCATTGAATCTGTAGATTGCTTTGGGTAGTATAGTCGTTTTCACAATATTGATTCTTCCAATCCAAGAACATGGTATATTTCTCCATCTGTTTATGTTATCTTTGATTTCTTTCATCAGTGTTTTATAGTTTTCTGAGTACAGGTCTTTTGCCTCCTTAGGTAGCTTTATTCCTAGGTATTTTATTCTTTTTGTTGCAATGGTAAAAGATTGTTTCTTTAATTTTTCTTTCTTATCTTTTGTGGTTCGTGTATAGGAATGCAAGAGATTACTATGCATTAATTTTGTGTCCTGAAGCCTTACCAAATTCATCAATTAGTTCTAGTAGCTTTCTGGTGGCATCTTTAGGATTTTCTATGTATAGTATCATGACATATGCAAACAATGACAGTTTTACTTCCTCTTTTCTGATTTGGATTCCTTTTATTTCTTTTTCTTCTCTGATTGCCATGGCTAGGACTTCCAAGACTATGTTGAATAATAGTGGTGAGAGTGGTTATCCTTGTCTTGTTACTGATCTTAGAGGAAATGCTTTCAGTTTTTCACCGTTGAGAATGATGTTTGCTGTGGGTTTGTCATATATGGCCTTTATTATGTTGAGGTAGGTTCCCTCTATGCCCACTTTCTGGAGAGTTTTTATCATAAATGGGTGTTGAATTTTGTCAAAAGCTTTTTCTGCCTCTATTGAGATGATCATATGGTTTTTATTCCTTAATTTGTTAATATGGTGTATCACATTGATTGATTCGCATATACTGAAGAATCCTTGCATTCCTGGGACAAATCCCACTTGATCATGGTGTATGATCCTTTTAATGTGTTGTTGGATTCTGTTTGCTAGTATTTTGTTGAGGATTTTTGCGTCTATATTCATCAGTGATATTGGTCTGTAATTTTCTTTTTTCTGATACCTTTTCTGGTTTTGGTATCTGGGTGATGGTGGCCTCATAGAATGAGTTTGGGAGTGTTCCTTCCTCTGCAATTTTTTGGAAGAGTTTGAGAAGGATGGGTGTTAGCTCTTCTCTAAATGTTTGATAGAATTCACCTGTGAAGCCATCTGGTCCTGGACTTTTGTTTGTTGGAAGATTTTTAATCACAGTTTCAATTTCATTACTTGTGATAGGTCATTTATATTTTCTAATTCTTCCTGGTTCAGTCTTGGAAAATTGCACCTTTCTAAGAATTTGTCCACTGCTTTGAGGTTGTCCATTTTATTGGCATATAGTTGTTTGTAGTATTCTCTTATAATCCTTTGTATTTCTGTAGTGTCAGTTGTAATTTCTCCTTTTTCATTTCTAATTTTATTGATTTGAGTCCTCTCCCTTTTTTTCTTGATGAGTCTGGCTAAAGGTTAATCAATTTTGTTTATCTTCTCAAAGAACCAACTTTTAGTTTTATTGATCTTTGCTATTGTTTTATTCATTTCTATTTCATTTATTTCTGCTCTGACCTTTATGATTACTTTCCTTCTACTGTTTGGGTTTTCTTTGTTCTTCTTTCTCTAGTTGCTTTAGGTGTAAGATTGGATTGTTTGTTTGAGATTTTTCTTGTTTCTCGAAGTAGGATTGTATTGCTATAAACTTCCCTCTTGCTACATCCCACAGGTTTGGGTCATTGTGTTTTCGTTGTCATTTGTTTCTAGGTATTTTTTGATTTCCTCTTTGATTTCTTCAGTGATCTCTTGATTATTTAGTGACATATTTTTTAGCCTCTATGTGTTTGTTTTTTTACAGTTTCTTTTCCAGTAATTGATTTCTAATCTCATAGCGTTTTGGTTGGAAAAGATGCTTGATACAATTTCAATTTTCTTAAATTTTCCACCGCTTGATTTGTGACCCAAGATGTGATCTATCCTGGAGAATGTTCCATGTGCACTTCAGAAGAAAGTGTATTCTGCCACTTTTGGGTGGAATGTCCTATAAATATCAATTAAATCTATCTGGTCTATTGTATCATTTAACAAGACCCATATATATTCTGTCTACAAGAGACCCATTTCAGACCTAGGGACACATACAGACTGAAAGTGAGGGGATGAAAAAAGATATTCCATGCAAATGGAAATCAAAAGAAAGCTGGAGTAACAATACTCATATCAGATAAAATAGACTTTAAAATAAAGACTGTTACAAGAGATAAGGAAGGACACTACATAATGATCAAGGGATCAATCCAAGAAGAAGATATAACAGTTATAAATATTTATGCACCCAACATAGGGGCACCTCAATACATAAGGCAAATGCTAATGACAATAAAAGGGGAAATTGACAGTAACACAATAATAGTAAGGGACTTTAACACCCCACTTACACTATGGACAGATCATCCAAACAGAAAATAAATATGGAAACACAAGCTTTAAATGGCTTTGCATGTTGATACTGTTAAAAAAAGAAATAAGGAGACTCAAAATGGAGTGACTTGTGCTAAGTCCTACATCAGCAAACCACCTAATACCTAGCCTAATTGCAGTTTCAGCACGTCTCAGGAATGTGACCTTTAATCAGTCAATCTGGAATTACCTGGTCGGCACCAGTGAAGTAATCTGTCTGATAGACCCCACCTACCCCCAAATGAAGTTGCCCTTTCATGACACAGTCCACTCCGTTAGAAAGCTTCCTTGTCTCACCTCCTTCTGGCTATAAAAGGCTTCCATTTTGTATAGCTCCTCAGAGCTCCTATCTATCTGCTAAGGCGGAATACTGCACAATTTGTGAATCATTAAATAAAGACAATTAGATTTTTAAATTTATTTAGTTGAATTTCTTTTTTTTTTTTTTTTTTTACAATACTACTAAGAGGGCTGACTTCATGAGTGTGTGACTTGTGTATCTGCACTGAGTCCTACTCTCAGCATGACCTCTCACTTGGTTTAATGCTCACTGTCTTGAAATTCATAATAATTTTATCTCATAACATGTTTGGAAGTGAAGTTTGACAGGATAATAGAGATGGCATGGGCAGAGGAGATATACACAATAGATGTGCCCATGGATTCTTGCTACCCCGTTTGTATATATCATGCACAATATCCTACGAACTAAGAATTCCAGTGGACCCACAATGTTTAGCAACTCAAAGTGAGTATGAGATAAGTGTGTGATGTCTACCACTGTGTAAGCAGAGGGTAGTGACAGTCTGAGGAGGCTGTTTTCTGTTTGAACCAGAACTTGCTTAGAACACAAAAGAAGGCAATGGCATTCTAATAAACATGAATGACTAAGGGACCCTCTCATATCCTTTCTTGCTCCCATTATTTCTTTGTATTAACCAACAGCTTCAGCTGAAAATAATGACATAGAAGGATCTTTTGGTTCTTCCTCACATAAGCTGAAGGTAGAAAGCATTGGTAAAACGTGCCTGTATCAAGAAGGGAAATAAAAAATGTTGAGCTAGACTTCTGTAGTGTTTCCATTGCATGGAACCAAAATACATGCACGGATGAGCTATGAAATACAATTGTATAATTTTCATGATTCCAAATAAAAATTAAATGCTTTTATATTTACATTTGAAGTTGACATTTCACAATATAAAGGTGAACAGCAAAACTCATGCTAGTAATTTAAAGTTTGGATTTTTTCACTTAGAATATCATTAATGAACAAATAAAAATGCCATGATAAGTCGAGAGAGACCATGAAGGAAAGCAAAGTCTTATATCTTAGTACCTTTAACAGAATTGTTTAATTGCTTTTCAAAGAGTTCTACACTTTCACTTTGCACTGGACCCCACAAATTACATAGCTGGCCCTGACAAGGGAGCCTCCTTTTCTAAGCAAGTAGAGGGGCTGACCATCAGGTTAGGCCTCTAGTTACATCTGTCAGCTTTTATATCAGCACTTGTATTCATTCTTTCTACTTGTCCCCTATTCTGTAGTTTCTAGTGCTGCCATATCCAATATTCTATTCACTAGCCACATGCGCCTAGTGAGCTCTTGAAATGTGGCTAAACTGAAATGCGCTGTAAGTATAAAATATACAATAGATTTCAAAGCCTTATTACAAAAAAAAAAATCTCATGAATAATATTTACATGGGCTATTTGTCAATACAAATTACATTGTGAATACAATGTAAATTACATTAGTATTTCAACCAGTAGTCAGTTACATGGACTACTTGTTGAAATAGTACTACTTTGGATATATTGGATTAAATATATAAATTATTTAAATACATTTCACATGTTTACTTTTACTTTTTAATGTGGCTACTAGAAAGTTTAAGATCATACATGTGGCTGGCACACTATTTCTACAGACTAGCATTGTTCTATAGCACATGACTTAGCTTTTAACCAGTCTTTTATATCCCCTGAGGATCTCCTATTTTTTTTACTTTCTAGTAATGATGACCTATCACTGTTTATTTTGTCCCCCTGCCCTGACAAAAACAAAAACCTCAGATTTTTCAAATTAGTTGTAAAATATACCAAAAATAATTTATACCAAAAACTAAATTACAAACTTTTCATCAGTAAAAGGCCTAAGTAAAGAAGCTAACAAGGTTTATTAATGACATTTGAAAGCAAATATGTGGATGGCATGAACCTTTCCACCCATCATACTCAGAACATAAAAAGTAAGCAACAAGAAAAAGAAGAGGAATAAATACACAAAGCCACTTTCTCCATTTATCATTGGATTCTATAGCTAAAGTGTAAGCCCCAATATAGAAAAAGAACACAGGCTCAGGGGTTAATGACAGACTTGCATGGGTGGTGAAAGTTTAAGGTAGTATTAAAAACTTTAAAACTTCATTAGAACCAATTTAGTTCCAAAGAAATATTCTGTTGGTGACAAGATCCCCACAATGAAACACATCCAAAAACTTTTTAAAAAATCAGTGCCCAAGACCAGACTTAACATGGAGCTATTCTATGTAAGAGAATTGAACTACATAATAGGAAATAAACTTACTTTTAATTGCAACTAATTCAGGATTTAATTTAGGGGGTCCTACAGCATCTTGCAGCTTTTCATGTAGAACACGTTGAATAATTTTACTTATGGTTTCAGGATCCTCAGTAGAGGGAAATCTAAAAATCAGCAGCATATGAGCCAACAATCCATGTTCCTCCTGACTGTGGACCAAAAAGGAAAAAATTAAAAAAAGAGAGAGAAAGATGGTTTTTAAAAGTAAAGTTCCAAATAAGATTTATGGTAATATCAAACTCTATTTTTTTCTTTATCATTCATTTGAAGCACAAACATACACACAAAACAAATCCATAAATGTAATTTTAAAAGATCTAATTTGTTTTCTTCTATACTCCTATTGTTTGCCATATATAGAACTCCCATCTCAGCCTCTCTGATAACTAACTAGTATGCTCATGATCTCCCTTACCACCACAGGATCTAGTTAAATACTTGGGTTATTAATATAAAAAAACAATTCTCTTGTCAACCATTCAAAATTATCAAATAAAATGTATGGTAAATATGAAATCAACTCTGGCTTTGGCTTTCAGGCTTAATTTCCAATGGCTTAATTAAATCCAGTGATTTCTCCTAAGCAGCCTCAGGCTCTCCTAAACAACTCCCAATCCTAAGGACATTAGAAAGCTTGAGCAAGTTGTTTTGACTTCACGTGATTATATTTCCAAGATAGAGTGTTAACTAGCTTTAGCATTATTTGAATGAGTTACTACTTTGGAATCATCCTTTTTTTTTTTTTTTTTTGGAATCATCCTTGACTACACTTTCTCATTCTCTGTCAGTTACTCTACCCCTTCTTTTCAAATGCAATCAGTTCCCTTTTAGTCTGGGTGCAATAAGCTGCCTCAGTGCTGGGCCCTGGGATGGGTGAGTCCAAGTACATGGGCCCTTTAAGGAGGCATCTCCCAGATGGCTACAGTTTTGTGGATCTCAGGACTCAAACCCTGTTCATTTTCAAAGTTAGATGTTTTGGAGGCTCATCTCTCAAGTGCACGTCCTAAAAGTTGAGGTGCCTGGTAAGGGGTTCGAACCCTTCAGTCACCATGGAGAATCTCTGGGTTTTGAGTTTTCGTCTGGTGTGGGTTGCTCTGCTGGGGTGGAGTTTATGACAAGATTGTGTCCCAGTGTCTCCAGCCTGCTTCAATGTGGTTTTCTTCTCATTTGCCCAATGTGTAGTATTTACTCAGCCAACTTTTTTTTTTAAGAGAAAATTGTTTCTTATGTAGCTGCAGACTCAGTGTGTCCATGGGAGAAGGTGAGTTCAGTTCTTCCTACTTCACCATCTTGAACCAGAACCCCAAACAATTTTACTCCTCACTGTATACTGCATCAACTCCTATGCTCCCAAACTGAAGGTGGGAATATAAATTAGAATCTCATTTTTGGAAGGCAGTTTATCTGTTATAAATTTGATTATCCATCTTCTTTGATGCAGCATTTCTGCTTTTAGAAGTTTAATCTTCAAATACACTCTTTTGTGTGCAAGGAGATATGTACACATATGTTGTCATAACCTTATTTTTAAATCAGAAAAATATGTAACAACCCAAGTGTTCATCAAAAGAGCACTGGCTAAATCAATCTTGACATATACTTGTAGTGAAATACTATACAGCCAGCTAAAGAATGAAATAGATCTATATGCAGTCATTGGGAAAATGTTAAATATAAATTGTTAACAAAACGTATCATTTCTGGGTGTGAAATTATTGGAGAGGGGGCTTTCGCTTTCTTTTTTTGTAATACTGTGTTATTTGAATTTTATAAAATTTTCTATTATTTTTGTAATCTGAAAAAAACAAAGAGGACTTTAAAGAGATTATTTTTATATATCTCATCCCATTTCACTGCCTCAGCAACCCTATAATCTATTAAGTACTCTTTCTTCTTTCTCTTAAACTATTCCTATACTGGCTGGCTAATAGAGACAAAAACAAACAAAACTCTCCCTCTACCCCAGCTATACAATTTATCTCACACCTTCATATCACAGAAAACCTTCTTAAATGGGTAAATTACATTCTGCCTCATATTTACTTCATTGCAGTCTGCATCCTCCCCTTTTGTTCCACTCAGTTGTTTCTCTGCTTGAACACTAATGACTTCCTCATTGACATTTCCAATGGATTCTTTCTAGTCACATTACTTGGCGTCTCAGGAGTCTTGTGGATGCTGACCACTCACTCCCTGAAACGTTCTGTTGTTAGTTTCAGTGGTGCCTCTCTTGATTCTTCATTTTTCCTCCTCCTTCCTTATTTCCCTATTTTCTTCTATTTCCTTAAATACTGTCGTTCTTCAAGCTTTCTTCATCATCCTTTTTTTTTCTTGCATTACCCCTTTTCTGAGAAATTCTGTTGACACCCACACTTTCTAATACTTTGAGTTGATGTTGAGCAAATTTATGTCTTCACCTCAGTTTCCATTTCCTCCCTTATGTCAGATGCATATTTCAGGCTCGTAAGGTCCCTTAGTACCTCAAATCAACATCTCTAAGACTGACTTTATCTTTCCAACAAATTACACTTCTCATATTGTAGTAACTGAAGAAAGAATAATGAGTAGCAAGATTTCTGGGATGAAGGGGTAAACAAAATAGAAAGTTATTTGGAAGACAGAATTGGTAGAACTTAGTTATTCATAAAGTACGAGGGGCCCAGGAAAGGGAGGAGTGTGGGATGACTTCCAGGTTTCTCATTAGTGTGATTGGGTTTTTCTTGAGTTTAAGAATTTTCTGTGGAACCTCCATGTGGAGGTGTGCGTGGGCAGGCATATAGTTCTAAAAATCGGGACAACAGTTTAGATTGGAAATAGAAACTTGGGTTTCAATAGCACATGAAACCATGTTGTGGGTGGATGAAGTCCCCTTGAGAGAGTGAAAATTTAAGAACTGGAGAAGAAGATCTAAGAAAAAATAAAATTTCAAACACCAAACAGTATGGAATTTTCAGAAGAAAGTGAGCAAACTAACACCTCAGAGATGTCAACTAAGTAATAGAATGAGAAGTAACTTGGAGTTTTTGTCATTGAAATAATGTTGGAAATAGCTCTTGTTTTATTTTGAAAAATACCAATAATTTGTATTAAGACAATACATTACTAAAGATCTTCATATAGTATTTTGCTTAAAATGTTATGCTCTGGATTCTATTTATTGATGGTTGATGATCAGATCTGAGATCTTAAATATTTGTAGAAAAAACGAGTGGAATGAAAGAAAGGAAAGAAAATTGGTAGGAAGGAGAACCAAGAGGAGAAGAAAAATCTCATCTACTACACTATTTTACATAGGACACTTATTTGCTATTAAACTGAGGGATGTGGCTTAGGTCCCTATTTGTGCTAATTAGGGTTTCCAAAAAACACACAAACAAACAAACAAACAAAAAAAAAACAGTTCTATAACATAACCACCAATAATACTTCTGTCCCTCAAAATCATCTTGCAAATGCTATCTTTTGAATTTAAAGAATGAGTAAGGCACATTGTAACCCATGACTTATACGGAACAGGTACCAAATTAACGTCTGTTGAATTGAATTATATCATATCATTAATACTTCAAACAGTATTTATTACTGACCAGGTTAACAGCTTTAGTTTTAAATTATATTCAGAAGTCAGCATTTTAGATCTACATACCTGAACTTGATAATGTGAGATTTGACAAATGCTTGCTTCAATGAAGATCTATGAAATGCATTTTTCACCTGTTCCAAAAATATTCAAAATACGTCAGCAAGGATAATTTTCTGAAATTCTGCAAGTTGATTCAAAGCTTAAAAACATTTTTAAAAAACTTAAAAACAAAACACATTGACTGACATTTCACAATGTGCTGAACTTGAGGAATCTCTTTTTGTATTCTACTCAGTGACTTCAACTGAACTCTGCCTTAGGAATTATAGGAGCTGGGGGACCATAGTAGGGGGGCCAGGAGTGACATCTTCTGCGTTACACTCAGAAAGAGACAAAAGACAATAAACAGATTGGGTTTTGAAAAGTAAGAGTAAGCATCCACACCATGAGATACAGACTGTTACCGTAGATAAACAAAGGAAATGAAAAAACTCTGTCAAGTGGTAGGTCATAAAAATAAGAACAATCTATGGCCACACCATCCTGAACATGCTGGATCTCATCTAATCTCAGAAGCTAAGCAGGGTCGGGCTTGATTAGTACTTGGAAGGGGGAAATGAATGCATAATGGTGTCACATGTTTCTCAAACCTGGTGAAAAAGTTACCAAATATCCTGTCATAATCTGCACTCAGTTCAGCACTCAAGATGCTCTTAGGAAGGCCCAGGTGAACTGGGATACATAGCCTAATACCTCCTATAAGGTTTACTCTAATAGGGTGGAAGAATGTATTTTATGGAGGTATTTCTTACTACTACAAATAAGAATTCTAACCAACTTAAATTTTTAAATTAAAAGTCAAGGTAAACACATCAAGTGTTTCTTGTTTTCACTGTATGGATGTTTACCAAACACAGATACTACAAGCTGGTAATTGACTGACAGAAACAATGAGCCTTTTTATTCTTTCTTACATTTTGTTTGACTTCTGAGTCTTTGTGCCCAAGGAAAGTTACTTCAATTATGAGACAAATCAGCACAATTCAAATGAGTTCTCTAATGACAGCATTCACTTGGAAATATTTATTTAAAGGTTTATTTTTTTATCAAACAATTTCAAAATTATTAATTTTTAAGAGTATTAGAGTCCTGTTTATATTCCTATATATTTAAGTCAGTCTGGATCTTATAAAAATTTTAGTGAATGGCACAAAAAACGAGGAAAATAGTTGCATCTTTACTTGATCTCTTTAGTTCCATTTCCTTTCCTTTAATATATGTTATATTTTAAGGAGATATATGTACATATATATGTATATATATCCTAAAATATAGCTCCTTAAAAAGAGCTTATTTGCTATTTCCCTGGTTTGGTGTTTACAAGTACAAATACAACCAGGATTTGACCCTCTCCTCAGCAAAGTATCCAAATCCTCCAGCTCCTAGTCTACCAGGCAGTTTCCAGGTGGGCCACTGCCATTCTGTTCTCACTCAGGATATTGGAACTGGAAGACAATTTGGAAATTTTCTAGTGTAGTGCCTTAATTTTCACATAAGAGAATTTTTCCGGAATGATAAAGAGATATGTCAATGACACATCACTGGCTAGTAAACGGTACTAGAACTAGGTGTCCCAACTCCTAGTTTAGGGTGCTTTCCATCACATCATTTCACTAATTACTTCACAGACTACCAGGAAAAGTCTAAATTATTCTCTAAGTAGTCTGACAATGAAGAGAAGTCATCACCCAGGCTCTTGCTCTTTTGGCCTATACTGCTAAATTTTCCACTATTTAAAATATTCAATTCATTCCTCAGGATGAATATTGATGCCCTAAGGATAAAGATGAATATCCAAGGATTTCCTATAGACTTATGTACCAAAAACTTGTCCAAGGTTGGATGTTTTTAAATACTAAAATACTTCTCAAGTATGTGTCTGAATAGTTTCAATCTTGTGTCCTTTTGCTAAAGGTCTCTTCTTTAGGAAATCAGTAATACAACAACTGTATTTTGGGTCACCCTAATATTCTCAGAATTTCTAGACTCTGCTGATCAATACTGTAGCACTAGCTAAGGAAGGGTGAGTAGGACGTACAAAAAGAAATGGCTAAAAGTCACTAGGTTTAGCCCTGTAAGGCATATTCCTCCAAGTCATGTATTGTTAGTTTTGTCTTGTATCTCTCAGGTAGGGCCTCTCCCCATTTTGCAAGATATACAAGATCAGTTGAATGGATGTTTGAGAAGCTAGGATACTAAAAATTATGGTAAAAAGTGAAAGCAAATACTCTAGAAGTGGGAATAAAATGCTTACCATTGATTCAATTTTCTGGCTCATTTTTGTGAAATTTTTAGAAGCCTCTTTTCCAAACTCATCATATAGTTTGTCACTTGTAAATGACAATGTGCTATAGTAATTGTAGGTCGTCCTTTGATCTACAAGGATAGAGGAAAAAACTCATCATACTTTTTATCAGATGTGTGTAAAGCATCATCATTTCCCCATTTGGTAGTTGCTAGACAGACTGAGACAGGAAACAATGTCCTACCCTGGTCATCATCTCCATCATCCTGTTCTGACCTTCATGGTTATCTCAAAATAAAAGACAACAACGTGGGCTTCCCTGGTGGCACAGTGGTTGAGAGTCTGCCTGCTAATGCAGGGAACGCGGGTTCGGGCCCTGGTCTGGGAAGATCCCACATGCCGCGGAGCAACTAGGCCCGTGAGCCACAATTACTGAGCCTGTGCATCTGGAGCCTGTGCTCCGCAACAAGAGAGGCCGCGATAGTGAAGAGGCCCGCGCACCGCGATGAAGAGTGGCCCCCGCTTGCCGCAACTGGAGAAGGCCCTCACACAGAAACAAAGACCCAACACAGCCAAGAATAAATATAAAAATAAATAAATAAATAAACCAGAGAAGGCAGAAAAAAAAAAAAGACAACAACGTTCATCATCATAAGATTTAGAGTGTAAAAGCCATATGAAATGCTTGGTGTTCCTGTAGGCTAATTAGTCATGTGTTATCCATTCCTGAATAAGCCACACGAAGCAGTAAGTCACACCATCTGAGCATATCAACAGGAATAGATTCAGAAGCTTCCCAAGAGTAAATGCATTTTTATATTTAAAAAGTAGATTTCTTCCAATTCCATAAACTACACATCAATTCTTGCCATAGGGACTCTAGTGTAAGAATATTTATTTTGGATAAGGAGATGAGGGTAGGGATTAAAATGCTAGGAGCTCAGTATATAGAAGTTTAAGGAGGTAGAGTTGCCACAGGACATAACCCTCCAGAGACACTACTTAGTTTCACCTGGTTCCCTTGTCACTCCATTTATTTTCTCCCACCAGCCATAGGAATTGGTTTGTCTGTTTCTTTAGCCATTGTCTCCACTTTCTGCATCCAGTTCAAGCAGCCCATGTTTTTGGTCTGCTGAAGAATTAGTGCAACACAGCTTTTCCTCTACCCTCCTGTACATGAAGCAAGCACAGAGCTCAGAAGATTCATTCCATGAATATTCATGCCGACTACCTTTTCTGTGAGAGACTCTGTGCCAAGCATCTAGAACACGATGGTTGCGTATGGTTATGATAGGAAAATGGAGTGTGCCTCATCAATCTCAGTTGTTCTCTTGCTTCTCATCCTTTTCCTCACTTAAACCCCGGAGGGAAAGAAAACTAACATTAGACACCTGTGTCCCAAGCATATTTGCATATCTCATTCAATTTAAAACAACCCCCATAAGAAAGTAGTATTATCCACATTTAACAGATAAGGGCTACCATCTCAGAAGTGTAAATAAATTGCCCAACCTCAACATGACATGGCCAGAAAAGACTGAGCTGGGTTTCAAGCCAAGGTCTAACTCCCAAAGCACAAATTTTCATTATATATTGCTTCTTGGAGTGGAAAAAGCCAAATACACTCACTGAGGCTATAGGAGAAATCTCTAGTTTTACATGAGAGTTATATAAGAAAAAAAGAAAACTACCAATAAATTCCAAAAGAACATTCTAGCCATCCAGAGGATTTGTTGGGACAGAAAGGGAAGTCTCTGGTCAGACTCGGACAAGGCCTGGGGAGGGGTTGGTTATGCATAAAGGAGATGGATGACACTGAAAGGTCAGGGCCTCCTGAGCATTAGCCACTCAAGTGAGGGTCTGGGGAGGATTTGCCTTCCTCCCTCTCTTTCACTGAATGACCTTGCCCTTGCCCTGAATGGACTGTTTGACCTGAAATGCAAGCAGATCACAATATACACAATTTCAAGTAACGTTTTTAGTTTATCTAAATATTGACCAATAGTTTACTTTAGGTCTAAAGTTGGGCCCAACATGTATCTGGAGAAAACCATAATTCAAAAAGATACACATACCCCAATGTTCATTGCAGTACTATTTACAATAGCAATTGTGTTGTATTGTAAATTGTATTGTATTGTAAATTTACTATTACAATACATGGAAGCAACCTAAATGTCCATCGACGGAGGAATGGATAAAGAAGATGTGGTACATATACACAGTGGAATAAGAAAGCCATACAAAAGAATGAAATAACGCCATTGGCAGTGACATGGATGGACCTAGAAGTTGTCATAGTGAGTGAAGTCAGACAAAGACAAATATCATATGATATTGCTTATATGTGGAATTTTAAATAATGGTACAAGTGGACCTATTTACAAAACAGAAATAGAGTCACAGATGTAGAAAACAAATTTATGGTTACCAAGGGGGAAATGGGGGGAGGGATAAATTGGGAGATTGGGATTGACATATACTCACTACTAGATATAAAATAGATAACTAATAAGAACCTACTGTATAACACAGGGAACTGTATTCAATACTCTGTAATGACCTATATGAGAATAGAATTTTTAAAAGAGTGGATATATGAATATGTATAACTGATTCACTTTGCTGTACAGCAGAAACTACACAACACTGTAAATCAACTATACTCCAATAAAAAATTAAAGTAATAAAGTTGGGCCCAAGATTCTGCATTTCTAACAAGCTCCTAGATGAGGCTGATGTTGCTGGTACCTAAGCACATGTTGAATAGTAAGGTTCTAAAGAGGAGGAGAACATACTCTTCTACATCCTTAGACCTGTTTCTTTTCAGTTATTAGATTGAATTATTTGAAATTGCCATTTATATAGGTTAAAAATGGTCAAATATCAGCAATTTTATATGCTTCAACCAAATGAACAACTTATCTATAGTCAATATTTTAATTTGCCTGATAGACTCAAATAGGTTGCTATGTTTCAAAACATATTTCCAGTTACCAGAATTATACAGCATGTGCAGTTGTTGAAAAATATTATTGAGAATATTAACAGAAAAGAAAAATAAGGATGAACATGAGTTTGCTGATAATTTTCTAACAGCTTTGTGATTCTATAACCTACAATGATGTTCATAATAGATTCACCTGCTGTCATTCAAATCACAAAAGGGACAGAAACGCAGTCCCAAAGGCCACTGGATAAAAACTGAACACACAGTTCTATGCTGTCCTGGGTTTTATGCCAAAATGATGCAGTCTGATCACCTCGATCTTTATCTGCCTGTTTCTACAATAGATTCGTTTGGCTCAGTTTGGTTACCTAGGCGTGCCAGCACCTAAATTCTTATGTTATATCTACTCTGTTCTTAGGTTACATCTCTAAACAAAAGACAGGTCACAAATATGACAATAACACATATCATAACAATTGCTGTTTATTCAGGTGTGCTGTGTGGGCAGCGGACGTTGTGTATTACTCAGCTTATCATCCCAACAATAGGGTACACAGGAACAGGTTACTGAAATCTTACCAGGTTTTTATTGTATGCATATGAGTAAGATTTGTAAGCCTTATAATACTTGGCTTGGGAGGAGGCAAAGGAGAAGTAGTAAGAACATTTTCTCTCACTGAAGTAATAAGATCCCTAACATGACTAGGAATTCCTTGTTAAGTCAGACAAACCAAAATATACCCCAAGAAAATATCATAGGTATGATTCATTTATTTTTATCATTCAGTATTCAGTAAACATTAATTATCTAATATGTGCCTAATAAGTTCTTTAATAAGTTCTAGAAATACAAAAATGAGTAAAACATAGGCATCCATGGAGAGGAATAATGATGCTTACAACATAATGGGACTTAATATATTCAGAACAGAACTGTAGAATTATAAAGTTATTTTAGCTATTCTTTTTATACTAAAAAACATGCTCCAGAGAAATTATCAAAATGCAGATAGTCCAAATTCAAAGACCTGCATATGGGCAAATTCTATCCCCCCCCCAAAAAAAAAAATCTTTGAATACTTTTTCTTTCAGGAATAATCCACCTTGTTTAGGAAAGTAAGATTGGATTTGTGTCTGCTAGTAGAAGATAACCAATTTACAGATCACCATCTCTCTTTACAAAAAAGCAACTGCTGCAAATTCCCAATTAAATTAGAATCCAGTGATTAGCTTCTTTGGTTACGGGGTCTTGAACATCAAAGCATTATCTAGTCACTAAGGGAGATATTAAACAAATAGGTCAAAGTGGAGTCAACTAATTAAAACCTGAGACAGAGTAAGAAGGAAACTTCAGAAGGGTTGTTATGCCCTAGAAGAAGAGTTCTGAAGTACCCTGGGGACCTTTCTAATAACATAGCAGTGTTCAGGGTTCATCTAGCAGGGAGGTACCTGATTACCGCAGAGTGAACCTCTTTGTAATTAATATTCTCAGCATATCCTATCTTCTTTAATCACTTGCAATATATACCAAGATGATTTTAAAATAATGAATAGGCATTTATTCAACAATATGTTACTATAGGCATTTTCCCGACTAACTAGTACAAAATAGAGCCTACTTCCCTATGACCCCTGATTGTACAATTTATTGAGCTGTCAGGATTTCAATGAGTTAGAGTTATTTTAAATCAAGATGATTGTCCTATGACCTCAAACAACTCCAAACATTGGACTGTAGCTTTCCTATGGTTTTCCCTTAATTAAGACTTGATTATTGCTTGTTAATGAATATGAAAGCTAGCATGCTATTCCCAGCAGGAAGCATTGCTACATCAAAGATAGAAGAAAGAATCCTCCTTGGCTTGTGAGGATTAAATGAGTAACAAGGCAGGTGAAGAGTTCTTTGTACCAGCTATGCAAACAAATTATAGTAATGAATGAATCAGCTTGAGGCAAATCAAAACATGTATGTAATCAGGAAATATTTGAGGTAAATCACATGATGCCAGGGCAACCCATACTTACTGTATCTCACATAATGAACGATGAGTCCGATGCACACTGCCAGGACAATCAGGGATATAAAGGTGATGAGGCCAATAACCCAGGGCTCCAAACAAGCTCTCGTCCTGGCCCTCACCACAGCTGGCCTGAGAAAGAAAGCAAACAGATGGATTATATTACAGTGCACACCCATACCCACTCCTTAGGTGAAGTAGATATTCCTGGGGAACTAATTCAGGACACTCGGTTAGAAGGAAGAGTACTGTTTTGTCTTAGAACACACCCTAATCCCTGGCTGCTGAAGCCATTCCTGGCTCTGGTTGCTTGACCTTAGGCAGGTAATTTGACTTCTCTGTATCTCAGTTTCCTCGTTCAAAAAATGAAGATGATGGGCTTCCCTGGTGGCACAGTGGTTGAGAATCTGCCGGCCAATGCCGGGGACACGGGCTCGAGCCCTGGTCTGGGAAGATCCCACATGCCGCGGAGCAACTGGGCCCGTGAGCCACGATTACTGAGCCTGCGCGTCTGGAGCCTGTGCTCCGCAACAAGAGAGGCCGCGACAGTGAGAGGCCCGCGCACCGCGATGAAGAGTGGCCCCCGCTTGCCACAACTAGAGAAAGCCCTCGCACAGAAACGAAGACCCAACACAGCCATAAAATAAAATAAATAAATAAATAAAAAATTTTTAAAAAAATGAAGATGATAATGATAGTACCAATCTTATAGGATTATTGTAAGGATTAAATTAATTACTGTATGTAAAGTGCCTACAACAGTGCCTCGCATGTAGAAAGTGCTATTTAAGAGTTAGCTATGATTTGCTGAGCCAGCTATGTGCAAGATACCAAGTCGGGCACTTCCACTGTAGAATCTTAAATGGCCTATGCTATATGTTACAGTTTGAACCATATTAGGTTCAGGGCAGAGTTTCTAATTCTATTCTCTTACTATTTTTCTGAAACAAACTTAGAGGATACACATAAGAGATAACTAGAGGTCTCTTCTAAAGAACCTGAGTGTTTGAGCTAATATTGACCTCTAAACTTCAGCAACGCTGCAGGAAATCCCTTCTGCATGAAACTTCCTCAACCTCTCCCATTTGTTCTGCCTTCAAAAATACATGTGACTGAAAAATGTTGATCAACCTGATTTTTGTTTGATTAGTAAAGTTGCCGTTCCCTTGTGTTAAAATAGCTGCTAAACAAACTCAAAAGTTAGAGAAAATGAAATAAGTCAGAGTTGGCCAAGTTGTTTAAATACGATGCTGTTATTTTAAATTTCTTGAGGTATTTAGCATGTTGGTAGAATCAAGGCATGTGTTCTTATCTTCAGAGCAGTCTGGTATAAGAACTGAGGGAAAGGGCAGTGTTATCCTGACGGAGCACCTGGGGTTGCTTCAGAATAAAGAGAATTCCAAGTCCAGCCCTTTCCTTACCAGCTTGGACAAGTTATTTAGACTCTGAACTAAGTTTGTCCATCTGTCAATAAGAGACAGCCTACCCATTCTGTTTAAAGCACATGGTTGACTGTGGGACCCAGAATGAGATCATAAATGTGAAAACTTCTTGGAAACTGTGAAGCATTTCACAATAAATAATCGTTGCTTACAGAAATCAAGGGAACTCCATTTCCTGATGATACAAGACCAGGAAGCGACATAATCATTCTGGTCCCTGGCACACCATCATCCCATCTTGGGTCTGTCTCAATGTCCTGTTTGGCGGGAACACTGTTGCAGAAGTCAACAGTGTCATCGCCACATGACTCTGCCCTGCTGAAGTCACTGGAATGTAGTGGAAGGCTCCAGGGATTCTACTTGGTCTCCTCCCTTATTTCTGTTATATCCCCATGGGGCTGTAGCCGAGGAAACTATCTTTCTCTCCCCAATCTCTTCCATCTCCAGTTCTCCCTTGAGTGGGATTCCAAGCACCTGTTCCTAGAATGACAATTACTGTAATATAAAAACACTTCTCCACTTCTCTTCTGCACATTTCTTACATGAAAACATGCATAAGAAACTTATAAACTGACTCCTGTTCCTTCATCCCTGAATGCTTGCTATTCATTTGCTGCAGAAGAAAGGAGATGCATATAGCAGACATAAGCAAAAGTTTGGAGGGAATATGGGGAGGGAAGGGCTTCTCAACTAGTTTCAACACATGCCAGATGAAGAATATGAATTTGTAAATGTAGGAAACAATTGATATTGATATAATCGTCAAAAGAATATGTAGAACTGTGAAATATAAGACAGAAGTTCTATTTATTCTACAATAACTCTTAATCAAGACAGAAAATTAAAACAGTGCAGCCATTAAATTGATGAGGTAGAGCTACCCGTATTAACATGCAAAATGTCAATGATACATTTTAATGAAAAAATATTGCAGAATAATATGCATCCTATGTTCCAGTTTTTGTACATAATAAAACTATATGTGTAGGTGCATAGTGAAGTATATAGAAAGACACACAAAATTTTTAACAGTAAGAAGTGGAATAACAGAAGTAAGAGAGCAACTTTAATTTTAATTTATGTACTTTTTTATGTTATGATGGATTTTTAAAAAAAAAGAAACATCATGCTTTCGAATTAAATGAGAGAGAGAGAAAAAGAGAAAGAGAAAGTAACGAGGACGGTTATACATGTCTTTTCATGGAGTTCCTATCACTATCTTGTTTGAGGTACTGCTGTGTCTTCTTTTCCTGTCTCCCACCTTTCAACACTATTTTAGGGCTGCTCTGTCTTTGGTGGCTTTGAGGGAAATAATAGGGATAGTATGGGATGAAGAAAAAAGAGAATCCATCAAAAACACTTTGAATAAACAGTTAAGAGAGTATGTTTCTGATTCTGACCACCAACCTACTGTATAGTGTGGTACCAGCAGATTCATTTCTCTCCCTTATTTTCTCCATATGAAAAACAAGAATAAGAATTCCAGACCCTTACTAACTTGATGAGCTCTTAGAGATAAAAATGATGAAGTATTTCATTACTTTGAGCTGCCCAGTAGAAAATCATTGTACAAATAGTAAGGACTATTATTATTATCATCATTATTTTAATTATTAATAATAATGGTAATGACCACATTACTGAGATTTTTTTCATTTGAAACATTATCTCTTCCCTTCCCAGTCTGTATGAGATTGCTTTTCAAACTGATTCACCCTGTTTCTTAATCACTTTTTTTGTTTGCTTTCTCAGCAAGTGATTCCATACTGAATTGCTCCAAATTAGATGTAGTAGAAGTGTGCTAAAAAAAGTTAGTAAAATGGAGGAATAAATCTATTTTACATATCAACAGACACTTGTGTAACTAACCTCTTCCTGCACATAAACACTTGTCCAATCATTACTGGGGCCTGTTGAAACTTATATGAACCTCCTCTTGTAAAACCACCTTCAGACAGACTGGATAAATTCTAATAGCTTCAGTGGTATCAGATTTCTTTCTATGATTTTTCTTTTCCGTTGAGGATGTGTAATTAGACAGTGAATGTAGCAGGTGAATATAGCAGTTAAAATATGGTTATATTTTTATAAGCTCCAAATTGCCAGAAGACAAGTCCAGAGGTGCATTATCATTATCACTTCTTAATGTGTCTTTTTCTAGAATAGTATAAGAAAGAAAAGCAGCAGCAACAACAACAAAAAGAGGAGGAGAAAAAACATACTACCAGAAATAAACCACATGGCAAGCACTGGAGAACCATAAGTCAAGGCTCACAGTGCTTCAGAGGAAAGTTTACCAGAACAAATGCTTTCCTAACACCACCACCATGGCCCGATTAATAGTAGATGTCCAACTCGTTGCCCATTCTCTGTAATGGTAAACAGTGCTGATATTCTTAGTTGGAATGTTTCACCAGCTCAGTCCAGCTGAGCTGTTTTGAATGAACACAGGCACAGTATCTATGAAGCTGGTGATGCTAATGCATCATTAACTACTTAAGCCAGAGGTCAGCAAAGTTTTCTGTGAAGGTCCAGATAGTAACTATTTTAGATTTTCTGGACCACACACTCCTTATTGCAACTAGTCAGCTCTGCCACTGTACTGCAAAAGCAGCTACAGACAATACATATACAAATGAACATGGCTGTGTTCCAATAAAACTTTATTTCTGTACACTGAAATTTGACTTTTGTATAATTTTCACTTGTCATGCAATATTATTTTTATTTTGATTTGTTTCAACCATTTAGAAAGTATAAAAATCACTCTTAACTCAAGCTCAAAACAGGTCGTGGGCTGGATTTCACCCTTGGGCCATAGTTTACTGATGGCTGACATAAACAATAGCCTACAAGTCAATGATAATTGTGTTGGGAAGTTATAATAGTCTTTTCATTTTTTAGTCTCAACTGCATGGCAAATCTAATTTAGTGTGTCTCCAATCCCATTACCACTAACTTTGTTCTGATAATTGTCACTAAAACTCATCGTGCACCTCGATAACAGGTTTCTCGTCTGCCTCCCCAATCTCTGAATCATTGTCCATTACGGTAAGTGCTCTTTCTGGAAGTGATAGATCCAGTGGCTGAGATCACTTGAAACCCAAGTTGGCCTCAGTTAGCCTGGCATTACCCCTCTTCCCCATGAGCTTTCTAGCTCTTTGCCTTTGTTCCTGCTGCCTCCTATATGGAGTAACTCAGAGTCTGTAATTTGCTTGCATCATAAAAGCCTTTGTGCATTTAAGAGCCAGTTCAGAAAAGTCCCCTTTATTTCAGTAAGCTATATTCACCCCTAAATATCACATCATAATATACAGTTTGAGCCTCTTGGGGATAATGTCTGTGCCTTACTTATCTCTTTATTCTCTGACCACTCTGATGCTCAGTATATATTCACAGAGGGGATTGAATTGAAGTTGATTAAGCCAAATTGTACTGACCATTTGTCAGTACCACAATATGGGTTTCAACCTCTCTCAAAGCACTTCTGTTCTGCCTTAGTCTTAGAAAAGAACTTGGAATATTACAAAAAGAAAAGAAAGGTCAGACATTGTGAAGAATAATTACTATTTAAGTAAAGCCTGATTTCCATAAAACACTTTATATAATAATCAAGCTTTGTGGTTAATATGTCTATTTCACCTGTTTAAAATATATAATTTTGCAAATATGATTTTATCTATCTACTGTAAAGTGTTATCATAGTACAGAAAGTGATAAATGAAAATAAGGAGACATTAATTTCAGGAGACACTTCTTATTTGCGGTCATTGAATGTCTGTATATAATTACAATATCCAAACAAAAGCATAAGGAAAGATAGCACAATGAAGAAACAGCATAGTACCTTATGACATTACTAATTCCCTAAGTATGTGCTTAAGTTTTAAAATATTAGTTAATAAATATTTATTCAATTTTTGTTGTGTATTTGGCACTAGCTCATTTCTTTACCTTATAGATTGTGCCTGCTTGTCTTATTCACACAAAAACTTCAGATGCTTTGTGCTTTGTGGAAGACTCATATCAGCTGGCATTGGTGAGATCTTCAATCTTATAAGATTAGATTCTTATTATAGTCTAGAACAAGACTATTAAAATATCCAGGGTGGAACTAAAATTTTGAATACATGCTCATGGATCATATGTTTTCATTGCTATGTTTTTTAAAGAAATACAAATAAATTACTACTTATAAAACTACAAATAATCCAGAGGGCAGACAGCAAAAGCAAGAAGAACTACAGTCCTGCAGCCTGTGGAACAAAAACCACATTCACAGAAAGATAGACAAGATGAAAAGGCAGAGGGCTATGTACCAGATGAAGGAACAAGATAAAACCCCAGAAAGACAACTAAATGAAGTGGAGATACGCAACCTTCCAGAAAAAGAATTCAGAATAATGATAATGAAGATGAGCCAGGACCTCGGATAAAGAATGGAGGCAAAGATCGAGAAGATGCAAGAAATGTTTAACAAAGACCTAGAACAAACAAACAGGAGATGAACAAAACAGTAACTGAAATGAAAACTACACTAGAAGGAATCAACAGCAGAATAACTGAGGCAGAAGAACGGATAACTGATCTGGAAAACAGAATGGTGGAATTCACTGCTGCAGAACGGAATAAAGAAAAAAGAATGAAAAGACATGAAGACAGACTAAGAGACCTCTGGGACAACATTACATGAAAAAACATTCACATTATAGGGGTCCCAGAAGGAGAAGAGAGAGAGAAAGGACCAGAGAAAATATTTGAAGAGATTATAGTCAAAAACTTCCCTAACATGGGAAAGGAAATAGCCACCCAAGTCCAGGAAGTGCAGAGAGTCCCACACAGGATAAACCCAAGGAGAAACATGCCGAGACACATAGTAATCAAAGTGGCAAAAATTAAAGACAAAGAAAAATTATTAAAAGCAGCAAGGGAAAAATGACAAATAATATACAAGGGAACTCCCATAAGGTTAACAGCTGATTTCTCAGCAGAAACTCTACAAGCCAGAAGGGAGTGGCATGATATACTTAAAGTGATGAAAGGGAAGAACCTACAACCAAGATTACTCTACCCGGCAAAGATCTCATTCAGACTCGATGGAGAAATCAAAAGCTTTACAGACAAGCAAAAGCTAAGAGAATTCAGCACCACCAAACCAGCTCTACAACAAATGCTAAAGGAACTTCTCTAAGTGGGAAACACAAGAGAAGAAAAGGACCTACAAAAACAAACCCAAAACAATTGAGAAAATGGTCATAGGAACATACATATCAATAATTACCTTAAACGTGAATAGATTAAATGCTCCAACCAGAAGACACAGGCTTGCTGAATGGATACAAAAACAACACCCATATATATGCTGTCTACAAGAGACCCACTTCAGACCTAGGGACACATTCAGACTGAAAGTGAGGGGATGTAAAAAGATATTCCATGCAAATGGAAATCAAAAGAAAGCTGGAGTAGGGCTTCCCTGGTGGCGCAGTGGTTGAGAGTCTGCCTGCCAATGCAGGGGACATGGGTTCGCGCCCTGGTCTGGGAGGATCCCACGTGCCACGGAGCAGCTAGGCCCGTGAGCCACAACTACTGAGCCTGCGCGTCTGGAGCCTGTGCCCTGCAACAAGAGAGGCCGCGGCAGTGAAAGGCCCGCGCACCGCGATGAGGAGTGGCCCCCGCTTGCCACAACTGGAGAAAGCCCTCGCACAGAAACGAAGACCCAACACAGCCAAAAATAAATTTTAAAAAAATAAAAACCCTTTGCTTTCGTTAAAAAAAAAAAAAAAAAAGAAAGCTGGAGTACCAATACTCATATCAGATAAAACAGACTTTAAAATAAGGAATGTTACAAGAGACAAGGAAGGGCACTACATAATGATCAAGGGATCAATCCAAGAAGAAGATATAACAATTATAAATATATATGCACCCAACATAGGAACACCTCAATACATAAGATAAATGCTAACAGCTATTAAAGAGGAAATCAACAGTAACACAATAATAGTGGGGGACTTTAACACTTCACTTACACCAATGGACAGATCATCCAAAATGAAAATAAATAAGGAAAAAGAAGCTTTAAATGACACATTAAACAAGATGGACTTAATTGATATTTATATGACATTCCACCCAAAAACAGCAGATTACACTATCTTCTCAAGTGCACATGGAACATTCTCCAGGATAGATCACATCTTGGGTCACAAATCAAGCCTCAGTAAATTTAAGAAAATTGAAATCATATCAAGCATCTTTTCTGACCACAACACTATGAGATTAGAAATGAATTACAGGGAAAAAAAGGTAAAAAACACAAACACATGGAGGCTAAACAATACGTTACTAAACAACCAAGGGATCACTGAAGAAATCAAAGAGGAAATCAAAAAATACCTAGAGACAAATGACAATGAAAACACGATGATCCAAAACCTATGGGATGCAGCAAAAGCAGTTCTAAGAGGGAAGTTTATAGCTATACAAGCCTATCTCAAGAAACAAGAAAAATCTCAAATAAACAATCTAACCTTACACCTAAAGGAACTAGAGAAAGAAGAACAAACAAAACCCAAAGTTAGCAGAAGGAAAGAAATCGTAAAGATCAGAGCAGAAATAAATGAAATAGAAACAAAGAAAACAATAACAAAGATCAATAAAACTAAAAGCTGGTTCTTTGAGAAGCTAAACAAAATTGATAAACCACTACCCAGACTCATCAAGAAAAAGAGGGAGAGGACTCAAATCAATAAAATCAGAAATGAAAAAGGAGAAGTTACAACAGTCACTGCAGAAATACAAAGCATCCTGAGAGACTACTACAAGCAACTCTATGCCAATAAAATGGACAACCTGGAAGAAATGGACAAATTCTTAGAAAGGGATAACCTTCCAAGACTGAACCAGGAAGAAATAGAAAATATGAACAGACCAATCACAAGTAAGGAAATTGAAACTGTGATTAAAAATCTTCCAACAAACAAAAGTCCAGGACCAGATGGCTTCACAGGTGAATTCAATCAAACATTTAGAGAAGAGCTAACACCCATCCTTCTCAAACTCTTCCAAAAAATTGCAGAGGAAGGAACACTCCCAAACTCATTCTATGAGGCCACCATCACCAAAACCAGACAAAGATACTACAAAAAAAGAAAATTACAGACCAATATCACTCATGAATATAGATGCAAAAATCCTCAACAAAATACTAGCACACAGAACCCAACAACACATTAAAAGGATCATACACCATGATCAAGTGCGATTTATCCCAGAGATGCAAGGATTCTTCAAGATATGCAAATCAATCAATGTGATACACCGTATTAACAAATTGAACAATCAAAACCATATGATCGTCTCAATAAATGCAGAAAAAACTTTTGACAAAATCCAACACCCATTTATGATAAAAACTCTCCAGAAAGTGGGCATAGAGGGAACCTACCTCAACATAATAAAGGCCATATACGACAAGCCCACAGCATACATCATTCTCAATGGTGAAAAACTGAAAGCATTTCCTCTAATATCAGGAATAAGACAAGGATGTCCACGCTCAGCACTATTATTCAACATAGTTTTGGAAGTCCTAGCCACGGCAATCAGAGAAGAAAAAGAAATAAAAGGAATCCAAATTGCAAAAGAAGAAGTAAAACTGTCACTGTTTGCAGATGACATGATACTATACATAGAGAATCCTAAAGATGCCACCAGAGAACTACTAGAGCTAATCAACGAATTTGGGAAAGTTTCAGGATACAAAATTAATGCACAGAAATCTCTTGCATTCCTATACACTAATGATGAAAAATCTGAAAGAGAAATTAAGGAAACACTCCCATTTACCATTGCAATAAAAAGAATAAAATACCTAGGAATAAACCTACCTAGGGAGACAAAAGACCTGTATGCAGAAAACGATAAGACACTGATGAAAGAAATTAAAGATGATACCAACAGGTGGAGAGATATACCATGTTCTTGGATTGGAAGAATCAATATTGTGAAAATGACTATACTACCCAAAGCAATCTACAGATTCAGTGCAATCCCTATCAAATTACCAATGGCATTTTTTATGGAACTAGAACAAAAAATCTTAAAATTTGTAGGGAGACACAAAAGACCCCAAATAGCCAAAGCAGTCTTTAGGGGAAAAAACGGAGCTGGAGGAATCAGACTCCCTGACTTCAGACTATACTATAAAGCTACAGTAATCGAGACAATATGGTACTGGCACAAAAACAGAAACATAGATCAATAGAACAAGATAGAAAGCCCAGAGATAAACCCACGCACCTATGGTCAACTAATCTATGACAAAGGAGGCAAGGTTATACAATGGAGAAAAGACAGTCTCTTCACTAAGTGGTGCTGGGAAAACTGGACAACTACATGTAAAAGAATGAAATTAGAACACTCCCTAACACCATACACAAAAATAAACTCAAAATGGATTAGAGACCTAAATGTAAGACCGGACACTATAAAACTCTTAGAAGAAAACATAGGAAGAACACTCTTTGACATAAATCACACCAAGATCTTTTTGGATCCACCTCCTAGAGCAATGGAAATAAAAACAAAAATAAACAAATGGGACCTAATGAAACTTCAAAGCTTTTGCACAGCAAAGGAAACCATAAACAAGACGAAAAAACAACCCTCAGAATGGGAGAAAATATTTGCAAACGAATCAACGGACAAAGGATTAATCACCAAAATACATAAACAGCTCATGCAGCTCAATATTAAAATAACAAACAACCCATTCTGATGCTTTTGCAAATATGTTCCTATAAAGGGGTTTCATCTTCAAGGAATTCATGGAAAAGACTCTGACAAGTACAGGTTTCTGGTAACTGACTATACTGCTGAACTGAATGAATAAGCATTTTCAGAACTCTAATGGAAAGCTGATGAATTCATAAAAGTGCTAACAAAAGATCAAGATGAAAAAAAAATTAATTACATGGGACTGAGTGAACTGATGAGGATGATTATAATTTTTGTGACTTTCTGTTTGAATAATAAAAAGAAAAAATCCCACAAGGACTCAGAGGCAAAAAATATATAAATCAATTTTCACTGCAAAGTAAAGGAGCTGTTACAGTGGAGGATTACTGGACTGAATGTCAATATTATGACATAGTATGAGTTTGTTTCGTGTTTGGTAATTGCAATCATTGTTGCTTTTGTTGTGGTCATCCATTTACAATGCTTGGTGTCACTTTATTTATCTCTTGTAAAAATAAAATACAGTGTGTGTGTGTGTGTGTGTGTGTGTGTGTGTGTGAAAAAACAAACAAACAAAAAAAAACAACCCAATCCAAAACTGGGCAGAAGACCTAAATAGACATTTCTCCAAAGAAGACATACAGATGGCCAAGAAGCACATGAAAGGCTGCTCAACATCCCTAATTATTAGAGAAATGCAAATCAAAACTACAATGAGGTATCACCTCACACCAGTTAGAATGGGCATCATCAGAAAATCTACAAACAACAAATGCTGGAGAGGGTGTGGAGAAAAGGGAACCCTCTTGCACTGTTGGTGGGAATGTAAATTGATTCAGCCACTATGGAGAACAGTATGGAGGTTCCTTAAAAAACTAAAAATAGAATTACCATATGATCCAGCAATCCCCCTACTGGGCATATACCCAGAGAAAACCATAATTCAAAAAGACACATGCACCCCAATGTACATTGCAGCACTATTTACAATAGCCAGGTCATGGAAGCAACCTAAATGCCCATTGACAGATGAATGGGTAAAGAAGATGTGGTACATATATACAATGGAATATTACTCAGCCATAAAAAGGAATGAAATTGGGTCATTTGTTGAGATGTGGATGGATCTAGAGACTGTCATACAGAGTGAAGTAAATCAGAAAGAGAAAAACAAATATCGTATATTAATGCATATATGTGGAACCTAGAAAAATGGTACAGATGAACCAGTTTGCAGGGCAGAAATTGAGACACAGATGTAGAGAACAAACGTATGGACCCCAAGTGGGAAAAACGGCACGGGGTGGGGATGGTGTGATGAATTTGGAGATTGGGATTGACGTGTATACACTGAAGTGTATAAAATTGATGACTAATAAGAACCTGCTGTGTAAAAAAATAAATAAAATAAAATTCAAAAAATAAATTACAAATAATATACTGCTGTCATGTCCACTGTTATACAAACATACCTATAAAGTGTCTGATAGCATCAGCCAGGCCCTTGGACTGAATTATGTGTGCTTTCCCTACCATAATAACTATGAATAGTTCTCAAAGAGAAGTTACAATCATAACAAGGTGGTAGTCTAATTACCAGACAACTGTTTCCATTTTCTTTTTATAGCACCAAGACAAATGGTGGGAAACTCGTTTTTATTCTAACTGTTTTTATTTATATTCTACTTTGTTCTAGACTGATTTAAGGTAGCTTATAAAGATATATATTTACATTTATATAATTATTAAAGGATATATAGTATTAAATTACATTTACATATATGGTATTAAATTAAACATAGAGATGCAAGAATAAAGCAAAACATAAGTGAAAACACAAAATGAGAATAGTGCTATAACTACATATCATAATTCCTATCTAGATATTTCCTTAAGTCAGACAACAAACTTTGTAGCTTTCTAGCAGCCAACTCAAAAGCAAAACTAAACAAAACTAAACAGGAAAACAACTAAACCCTATTCAGGTACATTCTTCATGTCACCCATAAGATTAAAACTGATCAATTACTTAGCCGCAATACAATTCTTTCAGATTCTAATAAAAAGAATACTGTGTAATATCATGAGCTCTATTCTCCACATAATTCTTAGCATAGAAACAAAAATTAGTTTTATAATACTCTTAGTATGCCCCTCAGTACTGGAAAATGGCACCAATGACTATTCAGTAAAAGCAATTTTATGTGGGGGAAGCAGTGTGAAATTATTTATACCAAGCTCTAAGATAATTTTTTAAAATACCTGACAACACTTTGCGAATTTTTGAAATGGCTCTGTGTGGCATTTTCACATTATAAAGTACCTACAAGTTGAAATCATAGACTTAAAAATATAGTATTACTTAGTACCATAATAAGTTTTTAATAAGCATAGTATTGTTTAGTGCAATAGTAAGTTTTTAATAAATATTGGGAATGAAAGAAAACCCTACCACTGACTGTTAACTTAGGTAAAACCCAAAGCTTAATGACTCCTATATTTAACTAACCATAAAACTCAAGTGATAATATCTTTCCTCCCACCTACTTTAAAAGGAATTTGTGATTACAAATATGGTTTCATCAGGCTTTTATTGAACACGTGTGTTATATAGCTATTAATGACAATTCAACCATAACGAATGTCTCTGATCTCCACTGTGTTATCATCTAGCTCTTTATTAAGTTCCCAGCCAGATATGATGCAGCACAGGAAACTACAAACTGAGATTTAGGTTGGCACTCTGCCTGACCTCTAGAAATTTACAGTCACAGATAGATGGGGTGCAAAAAAATTAAAGATATTATTAAGTAATTAGGTATGGGTCTATAGAATTATAAAGTGAGCTACTTTAACCCTTAATTACACTAACATATTTGCTTTATTTTCTTCACACTCTTTGCAGTTCAAGATAATAAGTCAAAATGATCTGAGTAAGCAATTTTAAAAGCAGCAGTTTCCCACGGAAATGTTGACAAGAGACACCGTTGCAGCTAGTCATAGGGAATCGTATGCACTTTAAAATGTGGAAGGAAAAGAAAGCATTAACAGGGAGTGTGTGACTATGTTGTGGCAGGTGTATCAGAAGAAAAAATGGTTGAGAAACCTGAGCTAGAGACACTCTTGAAGCTGCTAATGTATGGCACTGCCTTTCAGAAATTTTTTGTAACATTAGGTATCTTTCTACCAAATCTTTCTCATGACTTTGTCTAGATGCCTCTTATGAAAGTTGGCATGATATGGTGGAAATAACTCTGAACTGAAAGACCAGTGACCTGTGTCTCCATCTTAGAGCTTTTATTGAAAGACTAAGTCCTTTCATCTAAGTCCTAAGTTTCTCAGATGAGAAATCTGAGAGCATATTCAACATCATGGAAGTTCCAGCATCCTGTAACCCCCAACTTAAATGATGTTGAGTACGCTCTCATTTTCTTCATTTGTTAGAAAACAATGAGAATTTTAATTGATCTAGCTGCTCTTTAATTTCCACCAAAGCTCGCCTTCCATGCCTCAAATAACCTAAAAATGCTCAACATTATTATAATTAAAATTTAGCACTTTTTAAACAATCAACTTTAACATAATTTTTCACGTTATTTTTCTGATGGCTACCTGCCAGATCATTTGGAATGGTCAAATTAAGAGTCTGCAAGTCATTTGAAATAATCCAAGTTTCATATGAGGAAGTCATTAAGTTTCTTGACTACTTGCATCCTAAGCCAGTTCTAAAACTCCTAGACTTGTAAAACTGCATTTTGTGCAAGCCACTGATGGGCCTTAAAATTGGAGTGTGCCAGC
This sequence comes from Eschrichtius robustus, assembly GCF_028021215.1. Lineage (NCBI taxonomy): Eukaryota > Metazoa > Chordata > Mammalia > Artiodactyla > Eschrichtiidae > Eschrichtius > Eschrichtius robustus. The sequence continues at coordinate 65,416,484 of NC_090827.1, read as the reverse complement.
TGCAACATGTGCTAGACTGTGTGGTGTTCTCCTGGCTGCTGTTTCCCTGGCAAGTACTGTAAGCCATACACAAAGAATCCCTCAGATAATCTAGAAATTTCTGTATATAATAAAACCCTATCTGAATTAATTTAGCAATGAGGGACAACTGGAAATGTATTGACTGTTAGTGTTTGTATTATTCTTCCAAAAGAGGGATTTCTTGATTAATGAATCTCCTGCCTCAGTTGCTGACCTATAATATAATGGAAGTTTTGAGTCTTAACTTTTGGATGGAACACAAATTTGTGAAGTTGATCATTATATATTTACTTAATATAAATATATTTACTTAATTATACTTTAATATATTGATATTTTAATAATAACAGTGAAATATGCTCAGATTCATATTAGAATAAGGTAGAATTTACTGTGCAAATACCATAAAATTATAAAAGTATTATTTTATCCAGGGCTTCCCTGGTGGCGCAGTGGTTAAGAATCCGCTTGCCAATGCAGGGGACGTGGGTTCGAGCCCTGGTCCAGGAAGATCCCACATGCCGCGGAGCAACTAAGCCCGTGCACCACAACTACTGATCCTGAGCACTAGAGCCCATGAGCCACAACTACTGAGCCCATGCGCCGCATCTACTGGAGCCCGTGCTCCACAACAAGAGAAGTCACCGCAATGAGAAGCCTGCGCGCCGCAACGAAGAGTAGGCCCCGCTCACCGCAACTAGAGAAAGCCCGTGCGCAGCAACGAAGACCCAACACAGCCAAAAATAATAAATTTATTTTAAAAAGTATTATTTTATCCAAAAGAACTAAATATTTTCAGTCACTAATGTCCATGTCTTTAATTCATATCTAAATGCTGATGGCTACCAAAGCTATAAATACAGATCACTTGTCTAAACTTCAGACCCATATATTCATCTGCCTACTGTTCATCACAACAGGATATACCTCTCATCATTCGAACTAAGCATGTCTGTGCTAGAGACTCATAGGTGCCTATCCCAGATATTTTCCTTAATAATAGAATCTTTGATTTTTGGTTGAGCATATGGCCCCCTGGAAAATAGAATAATGTCCTTTATCCATGACTCTCCCTGTGAATATAAGTTCTGACCAATGGAGTCTCTATTCCAGTGGGTAGAATCCTGATGTGCTAGTTGGAGCTCAGGCAACCATACTAAACCATGATTGAGAGGAAATATATTCATGTTGATGGGACAGCACAGTAGTAGAAGCCTAGATTCCTAATTACTTGGTAAACCTCCCTATCAGCCCCTACCTGACTATCTCCAGACTTGCTTTACATTAAACTGAAATAAAATGACATATTATGTAAGCCACTTATCCTAAGCTTCCTGTCACTCATATCTAAGCTGATACTATTGCAATATGCAAGACAGATTACTTGCAATCAAGGTAAACTGTGATTTTTTAATGCAATTATCTTTGGGAGAAGAGGACATTCAAGAAATATATTTACTTAATAAAATATTTTTACTTAATATTTTCTAGCTGCACAATTTTGAGATACAAGTAATAAATCTGATACTAATAAATAAGGAGACCAAGTTTTCATCGAGGATCTCATTGTAAAAAGTTCTACGACTTTAAGCAAATGACTTCTATTTTCTTGCTTAGTGGATGTAGGTCTGGGCTTTTGTGTCAAACAGCTTGGGTTTTGCCCCGGCTCTACCTCTTACTAGCTAGATGGCTCCAAGCAAGTTACTCACCTTCTCTAAGTCTGCATTTCCCCTCCCATCAATGGGGATAATGATAGAACCTAACGGTAGGGTTCTTCTAAAGATTAAATGGAATGACACTTATAGAGCAATTGGCATTATGCCAAGTACACAGGACATGCACAGCAAATGTTGGCTTTATCATTATTCCTCCTTCATAATGAGGAATTAATTTGCTTTCAAAACAGGGTGAAAAATCCCTCAAATTGCCTCATGTGACTGAGGGGATAAGGAGAAGATGGAACAGGTAAGGCTCCCAAGCCTTATTCCCACTCCATCCGGAGCAATACTGCACCACGCAGCAGGGGCTTGCATTAGCCTTATGTGCGGAAGGGATTCAACGGGTAAAGAAAATATGTAAAACTACTCATCTTTGGACCTTTCTGGCTCTAAGAATCTATACATCAAGCCAATGGTCAGCCATGACGTATACAGTTTTGTGCCAGGATTTAGAACTCTACTTAAGAAGCCCAAATCTAGCTTTGCTGTTGAATCCAGTAATATATATCCAAGTGCTTAATTACAACTTGAATGTACTGTAAGGTTTGAAAGATTGGTTTGAAATATTTTAGACGTATTATTTATTATCTTTGGTATCTTCTAGACTAGGCAAGTTGAGACACAAGGGTTAAGCTAATTGTTTAAAGAGAAGGGAAAGTTATCTCTGCTAAACCAAGGGAACGCTTGTGATTCCAGGGATCATGATGTAGTGGAGGCAGCAGGGAGTATTAGAAAGTTCAGGACCAGAGTTAGAAACGTATGTCACACTCCAGTTCTACCAATCACTTACTCAGAGATTTGGAAGTCTCAGTCTTCCTAATCTTTGGTTTTCCTATCTGTAAAATCATGATAATATTAAAATTGTCTGCCTCACAGTTGTTGATAGGTATCAAATAAGAATATAGGTTGGAATTATGTGTAAAGAACATACATTATATATGTGTATATACATATATATCCTACTATATATACACTCTGAATTTTACTGTGACCTGCTAAGCTTTTAATGTGCAATAACCAATTTTTAAAAGTCCATATAAGTCTATACAAATTCGAACGGTAATAGTAATAACAGTAACAATAATATTTCCTGGGTCAGGTAGACACCTGTGTTGGTTTAACTCTTCTACTTGACAGCATTGGACTCGGTACACAGGTGAACTGGGAGGACTGATTCGAGCTTTAGTGTCGACTGACTCACCCATTCCTGTGACCACATGCAAACTACCTGATCTTTGACTGTGGTATCCCTTAATTTATAGAACACAGAGATGCTTCCTGTCTACGAGCCTTGGAGGTCTACTTAGAAGAGTATCCATTGAACAATAACATTGTTCCTTGTAAATATAACCTTTGTATCTTTTAACACAATAAGACAGTTAAAGCAGCATAGCAGTAGCATCACCTAGGTAGATAAAGGAGGAATTGTGGGGCTGCTATGGCATTGTGATTAAGAGCATGGGTTGGAGTCAGATAGACCTGGGTTAATTCCCAGTTCTGCCATTATCACTTCTGGGCAAATACTGTCTGAGCCTCAGTTTCCTCATCTGTGAAATGGGTATAATAATATAACCATTGTTTGTCATAAAGATTAAATGTGCATGCTATTTTAGAACAGTAGTTGGTACACAGTACCTGTGAAACAAATGATAGCAATTGTTATTTGTTCTGCACTGACTCATAGCTCAACTTTAAACAGAGTGCTAAATCCTTCTGTATCTGCTTTTGCAGCTTCAAAAAAAAAGACGTCATCTGACATCTTCAGATAAAATGTTGAAAGACTGCAAGATAGAATTTAATGGTGACTGATACTTTGGATTCCCCTAAGCTTAGTTCTATCATCTCAGAATTACTATTCTAAAAATCTCAGAAATTGCTCAACCATGCAGGCCATGTATGTACCTGGGAGAAGGTTGGGCTTGCAGGTTGTGGCGTGACCTGGTATCTCTGCAGCCCATTTGTTTTTCTCAACCTCTTAAAATTTTCCTACCCTCTAATCCACTCATTTCAAACCTATCAAATTATGCTTGAAACCGTGAGACCATTCTTCACAATTCTTATCCACCATCTTCGATGAGAATACGTCCAAAGGAGTGTGCTTTGAGACGTACTTAGTGGAGTTCCTCTAAAATCTAACCCGGACAAAGCCATGAAACGCAGACAGAGCACTCATTTCGCCACCGACCATCTTGGAAGACCTGCTCCACAACTGCCCAATAGCCCCATGCTCAAGCACAAAAGCATCAGGCATAATTATAAATCTCAGTGCTGACAAGGAGGCACATGATGTTGCTTTTTTTCTTGAATGTTTCTATTTATTCCCTTATTATATTGAAGCAATGATATTTTTGGAGGAAGCAGACAGTAATGAAAACATAAGAAAGGTTCACTAGACAGTTATAACAGACTGATGAATTCCTTCCATGAAATGGTTCACTAAGATGAACTTGATTTTCACACAATAGCAAATGTTGCAATCTTTGTTAGAAAACAGTGATGATATAATTGAAGTGCTGTACTCGCAGGCACCGATCACCTCTGAGATAGTGCGGAAAAGTTAGGTCATGTTCTTATCTTGTTTAAATACAGAGACAGTTTTAAGAGAATTAAATAACGGCAGTCTGTGCATTCTTCAAAACATTTGTAAAGACCTGTCAATGAAAGTAAAATTATACCACCACCCTTCCTTCTTCAGCATATATGTGCATTCTTTCATATTAACCTGTATTGACCTGTTTCTTTGCCTATACATTATATAAACATGTACGTCTACACGTACATACACATTTTCTCTGTGTGTGTATATGCATGTGTGCACGTTTTCCATTTCTCTGTTAGGGGACAAACTTTCCGAAGACTCTTCTTTTAGCTTCCCACACATGATAAGACAGCGTGTTACAGTAGAAAGAACACAGACTTTAAAGCCAGAAATGCCAAGGTCAGGTTCTAGAGCCAACACTTACTAACCCCGGACAGTCTGAGCTGCAGTTATCTCATCTTTTTAAGGAGCGATAACAATAATGGTTTACTCAGAGTGTTGCCAAAATTCAATCAGATAGCGTTTTACAAAATGTGCAGCACATAATGGGTGCTCAACAAAGTTTTCTTCCACACAGAACTTAGTACACAATGAGAACTCATTAAAAGTTGTTACATGGACCAGGACTGATCTTCGCCGAAGGAGAAGTGAGGCACAGCATTAAACGCCTGGAGCACTATCATAAAGCAACTCTGGACCTACACCTCAGTAGAGGGACCCTTCAGTATCGTCATCTATTGACTAATTTCAGGGCAAAAAGGAAGAGGTCGCTGCAATAGATTAAGGTTACATTGAGATTTTGCCCTGTAAACAAGTAGATTCTTAATCCAAATAAGACCACCCTCCCTGTCCGACACAAAGTACCCAAATTATGTCTGCATCCTCCCTTCCGTTTTCCAGACATTCTGAAATTGTCCCCTTCTCCTTAATCATCACTAGGTTGCATAAATGACTACTCTTCTCCCTTGGAGGAAAAGGTAAACTGTGAGAGAACACCTCCCACTGAGGTATACTTACACCAGTTTAAATAAAACAAAGAGCTACCACTTCAAAAACTGACCTATTTCATCTCTGCTTTAATTTCTTTCTATCTTACAAGTTCCTTTTTTTTTTTTTTTTTTTTTTTATGGCTTTGTACTGTACCAGTTCTTCTCAAACTGTACAGTAAATACGAATTACCTTGTGTAACTTTTCATACAATTCCCGTGCCTCAACCAGAGATTCATGGGAATTTCTTGGGTGAGAACTGGACTTTTCTGTTTTTGATAAGTACCCAGTGAATCTAATGGAGGGGCTCCATGGGTCACATGTTGAGAGATAATGCTTACCCTACCAAGTGAAAATTATAGTTGTCCATTTTGTTTCATTTGAATATTACCCAGTTTACCTTCATCTGTCTAAACATGTGTAGATATTAATGTCTACAAACTTGGTCTGCTGTCAGTGGTTGCTGGTTGTCAGTGGTTGCTGGTGAATACAGTTGGCAGACATTCCCATCAATAATAAATGTATTTAATAAATATATTCTTCTCCTCCCAAACCTCTTCCCTATAAACTTATACCTGAAAAAGTCTTCTTTAACCTTCTGTTGTATGTGTTTTTATAAAATTAATGTGTTGATTTCTTCATATTCAAAGGATAGTATAAAATCAGAGTTTGGAGAAAACGATAGCATCTGAAGAACAATGTTTACCTGGTCCAAATTTCTGCTAACTTTAAATTCTAACATAGTGGTTTTCACCTAGAACAGGTGGAGTGAGGAAGGGGCTATCAAAAATTTGGTCAAAGAGGAAGGAACATGCCATTTGATAAAACTCTCCACCTGTTTCTGATATGCCTTCCCAGTTATGAGCAAATGGCCTTAAAAAGGAATTGCCTATATATCTCAATATACCTCTTTTTTCAAAGCATTCTTGTTGGTACACTTATTCCAGCAAATGTGCTAATAAATTTAATCCCTTTTCACTCTAGCCCATTCTCTGAACATCTCCTAGGCCGACTCAAACATTGATATGCTCCACTTTGTATACAATTTTTAGAGCAGGAGGGAGTGTTTTGTTTGTTTGTTTTTCCTTGAGAGGTATCTTCCATCTACTCTGAAGCAAGACTGAAAACATCTTTGCTTCAAATTAGAGACTATACTCAGAAAAATTCTTTCCAATACCTCTGAATTATAACTCCCCTACAGAAACTCCAGACTCACTCAGATTTAGCATAGGCAAAGCCTGAAATCAATTTAGAATCTTGAGTTTGATAGAAATTATATGTTTAAATAAAAGCACTGTTTTCTATAGTAATGTTCTTAAAGATAATCCAGGTAAAAAGGGTAGGACACAAAACCTTCATGGATTATAGAGAAGTACTTGCAGAAGGCAAGAAGCCTTGAAAAGTCTGATTTAATTTGTGATGTCTGTAGCTCTTAGTTGATTCATCAACAAATATAGAGAGTATTAAATTTCTCATGAGGACTATGTAGAACTTTCTTCCTAACAACTACAGAGCCTGAGTGTTTTTCACTATTAAGATTCCATTAGAAGCTCTATACTTTTCAAACTGTTTTCTTCTCAAAACAGAAATTAATAAAAAAGAGCATGCCAATATCTCAATCAGAGAAAATGAATTTTTAACATGAAGATAAAATTATTTTCAGAGCCCAAACTGGTACACTGAAACCTTATTACTGTTTAGTTTCTAACTTTTAAAGAAAACAACCTCAGAATAGTTATGACTTCTCTATTAGAGAAGTTGATTGTGGCCAGGTACATCACTGGATTTATTTTAAAAATACAACTATAATAATTTAATCACATTGTCTTCTTAAATTGTTTCTTGTTCTTTTAAAACATATATAATTTTTTTTAGTTTATACTACTTACTTACAGAAAGAAGTGTAAGTTTGATCTTCATGGTTTTAGATTTTTTTCTCATGTATAATTTTGAGTATTAAATATAATATATAATATAATATAATATAATATAATATAATATAACTTGGGACAAATAAAACCCAAGCTAAAAACACATTCTATTTTTCTCAAAACAAAACAAACTAAAAGACAGTTGTCAAACACCATGTGCCTTTATCTTTTGTTGAGCTCTTCTGAAAGTACATAAACGTTTGGGATGGGACACAAGAGGACAGGGAACACTAGTATAGAAAGAAGAGAAACCTATTTCTTGACATAATTTCATGTTAAATATCAAAAGTATTTTTCCACATTAAACAAATATAAATTGGAGATCTACACATTCCTTGGTGTGGTTCATGCCATTTAAAACAAGTTAACTTAGACAAAGGAAAAGAGAAGAAAACTCACCGATACATTGCTGACCAGAAAGGAATGATCCTGTGGAGACCGAGGTCTGCCATCAAGTGTGTGTATCCAGGCTCTATCAGCAGCTTTGTAGGCTAGACTGAGGTGAAAAAAGAAGTCACTGATGATTTATCTAGAACCAGTCTGACGGGTCTTGGCTAGTGTGATGGGAACTGTGTGACTAGTAAGATAAAGTCAAATTTTATAGGAAGGGAGAGAACATAAATAATATAAGCACTTCCTAAGAGTGGGAACTTAAAAATCTATTGTCTTCAGATCATTATTATAATGATTTCAAAATGTTAATATAAACCAGATTTTTTTCAATAAAAGTCAGATGTTTAAATATAGAAAAAAAATTTTTTAAATCATCTTGCTCAGCTTCTTCATGTTTCCAATGAAGAAACTGAGGTTTAATTAAGTTAAATTGGTCAAAATCACATAGTTACTTCCTCTATATAGGACTAACACCTATTTTTTTTTAAACTAATCTGACATGCTTTCCACTCTACCATGCATATTATAAAAGTTTTATTTTGGTATTTACTATAAGTCAGCTGTTGAAAATACAACAGAGATTAGAAAAGCATTAATATCTCAAAATTATGTGCCACCATTCTAGTAGAAAAGTGAAGTAGTTTGCAAATATTAACCCCCAATTAAGAGTGTGTTTCTTTTACTATGGTAGAGACAGGCATATCAGCCAACACTGAGGCATTACTACCTTATTTCTGAAATGATAATAACCTAGTTTTTTTAAATGTGTGCTGACACATGGATATGCAAATATCTGTGTATTTGTGTCAAGTATAATCTTTAAATTGCCTCCCCTAATCCCCATAAACTAGATTAGGTGTTTCTCCTCTGTGTTCTCATGGTATCATAACACTTACCATATTGTACTAGAATTTTTTATTTTTATCTCAACCCCAGTAGACTGTGAATTCTTAACAGACAGTAACTTTATTCCTAAGACATATGGGCTCTCAAAAATATGCATGGAAAAGAGAGAGGGAATGAAGGAGGAAGGGGGTATGTGTGACCAGTCCTAAAAAGCACCATAAAGAAGACAAATAAATACTGTTGAATACTGCTACACAGCCATTTAACCAATGGCTCATCTGAACAGATGTAGAAGTTGGGATCCATACTGAAGTGTGGGATTAGGCTGCCAAGAATTGGAATCATTCTCTAACAGTAACTCAAGAAACCTCTACGTTGGCGCACACTGTACTTGGGACTAGAGAGAGCATCACATCTACCCTTTTTATTCTAGCCAAGAGATCACTTAACACTGAAGAACAGCATGGATATTTACTTGAAGTTATTCAATATATAGTATCATGTTTCTGTCTACTCACTTGAAAGTACAATTTAGCCAGAAATAAAGAAGAAACACTAATGAAGTAAAAACTTCCAGGTTATGAGATTAATCTGTTCTTGTTACATAGCCTTTAAAAAATGAAATCCTCATTAATGAAATGTTAATACTGGCTTGACATACTATATTCTACTTCATATTAATATTTTATGAAAATATTGATTATCCTCTTGCTTTCAAAGGAAGACATATTCTTCCTCAGTGACTTTGGGCCAAGACTTGTCAGACTCATTTTAACAGAACCCCATGACTCTTTCTCTTTACCAAAATCCAGACTCCAAACTCAAATAAATCCTTCCTATGGTCCTGTTACTTAAGTTTATGTATACCTGAACATGTAAATGAAAAGAATGAGAGGGCTTTCATGAATTTTTTTTAAAACCCTATGAATATAAGCTAGAAATTATAGAAAACCAGAAAACCAGAGACTAAGGATATGTAAACAGAGGATGAGTGGAAGGCCTTCATTCACCCTACGCAAAGAGCATTAACAGTGTGTGTTATCAAATTTCATGATATTACTTACCTTTTAATATAAATTTGAAGACTAACAGGGAAAGAAGGAGGAATGAAACATTATACAAAATTATCCACTGAATGGAGCCTTTCATGCACTCAAGGTATTTCTTTAATAGTCATTCTTAGAAATTAGAACACTCCCTAACACCATACACAAAAATAAACTCAAAATGGACTCGAGACCTAAATGCAAGACCAGACACTATAAAACTCTTAGAGGAAAACATAGGAAGAACACTCTTTGACATAAATCACAGCAAGATCATATTGGATCCACCTCCTAGAGTAATGGAAATAAAAACAAAAATAAACAAATGGGACCTAATGAAACTTCAAAGCTTTTGCACAGCAAAGGAAACTATAAACAAGACGAAAAGACAACCCTCAGAATGGGAGAAAACATTTGCAAACGAATCAATGGACAAAGGATTAATCTCCAAAATATATAAACAGCTCATGCAGCTCAATATTAAAGAAACAAACAACCCAATCCAAAAATGGGCAGAAGACCTAAATAGACATTTCTCCAAAGAAGACATACTGATAGCCAAAGAAGACATACTGATAGCCAAGAAGCATACTGATGAAAAGCTGCTCAACATCCCTAATTATTAGAGAAATGCAAATCAAAACTACAATGAGGTATCACCTCACACCAGTTAGAATGGGCATCATCAGAAAATCTGCAAACAACAAATGCTGGAGAGGGTGTGGAGAAAAGGGAACCCTCTTGCACCATTGGTGGGAATGTAAATTGATACAGCCACTATGGAGAACAGTATGGAGGTTCCTTAAAAAACTAAAAATAGAATTACCATATGATCCAGCAATCCCACTACTGGGCATATACCCAGAGAAAACCATAATTCAAAAAGACACATGCACCCCAATGTACATTGCAGCACTATTTACAATAGCCAGGTCATGGGAGCAACGTAAATGCCCATCAACAGATGAATGGGTAAAGAAGATGTGGTACATATATACAATGGAATATTACTCAGCCATAAAAAAGAAAGAAATTGAGTCATTTTGTTGAGACGTGAATGGACCTAGAGACTGTCATACAGAGTGAAGTAAGTCAGAAAGAGAAAAACAAATATCGTATATTAACGCACGTATGTGGAACCTAGGGAAGTGGTACAGATGAACCGGTTTGCAGGGCAGAGGTTGAGACACAGATGTAGAGAACAAATGTATGGACACCAAAGGGGGAAAGCCATGGGGGGGGGGGGTGGGGATGGTGGTGTGCTGAATTGGGCGATTGGGATTGACATGTATACACTGATGTGTATAAAATTGATGACTAGTAAGAACCTGCTGTGTAAAAAAAAAATTAAATAAAATTCAAAATTAAAGAAAAAGGAAAAAAAGTCATTCTTAGAGTTATGGGATACAAAAACAAAGCCAATCAGTTTTAAATTCATTGATCTCTAAGAGGGAAAAAAAAGTATCTTAGAGCAAAAATTTGTCTTTCATTCAAATATTTATTTTCTTTACACTGTTTTTCTGAAATCATAAATTTTATTCTGCAATCCTTTGCCCTAAACTATGGTGTGAAAAAAATGTATTCAGAGTTATCCACCTCTTTGTGTCTGAGATAGGACAATCTGTCTTCCCCGTGTCCTTCTGTGCAATGTGGAAGCAGAGTCAGGAGGAATATATTTGTGGATTCGAGTCTCTTAGAAACCCACAGTAGATATGTCACATTGCATAACTAGTAAAATAGCAAGTAGACCACAGGCATTTTTACCAGCCAACAAACTATTCCATAGTTCTTTACATATTTAGCAATGTCATAGCAGTGAAGCATCTGATGGCCACAAGGATGAATATGCTAAAGAGGTATAGTGCCAGTGTGGCTAGTCATGGATGGTTCAAGCCCCCTGGCTTGAACCAAGTTCTTTTATGCCTGATAATATCAATGCATGGATGCTTAAGGATAGTAATCTGATTAATTTACGGAAACCCTCAAAGTTATACCTAGATTATGTCTCTGTAATGCTAAAGCGATCCTTTCATTGGCCAGTTTATTGGGTTGTATGTGACAAACAGACCAATGTTAAACTAGTGAATGAGCTAGTTATCAGAGTAAACATAGCTATATTGTCATTTGTGGATCCATTTCCCCTTATCATGTATTGTTTTGAAGGTACCCATGCACCTTAGTTTGTTTAAACTGAGAAAACAAAGAGCATTAATATAATTAATTAACCTTTGGCCTCTATTTCAGCAAAAAGAGATCATGCAGAGCTCATCTGAAGAACAAGCTATCACCATTCTGTCACTCTCCTTTATCTAATTTTCTTAGCAAAAATGTGATTTGTTTTTCACCAGCCTATCTGTCCCTGTCTCTGAAATCCTTTTTTTATCTCCCCTAAACCTTTTTTATTGAGTGTCATCATGTAGTGGTTGTTTCGCAGTCCCATCTTATCCATTGTTTTGCAGTGGAAGAGACTATCTCAGCCAAACTAGCATTGGCTTTTAACCTGGTATTGCACTCACAGGGTTGGCAGAGTTGATTCCAAGATGCAGCCGCAAGCATGGGGAAGAGGCTGTAGATGACTGTAGATGACTTCCTGCACTTCAGCTGGTTGGAGAGTACCACTCCCACTCTGAACAACATCTCACCTTCCCTCCAAAGAGTGTACTGTACTTGAAGCAAAACAGTTACACACAAATGGCTATGGATAGAATTGTTTGCCAAAGAAATTTCTGGCCCTTCCCTTTCCCTTAACTGCCTTAGGGAAGAATCTTTTCTCTAGCTTAGTTTCCACATGATGTTTTGTGTTTTTTTTGAGAAAGGGGACAGGGACAAGAAATCTATCATGTAGTTAAACAGGCAAGAAATATTATTAATCCAGTTTTGTTTGAGAGTTGTTTGTCCATATGGTTTTTTAAAAGTCAAGTTTAGTTTCACAAAACCTTTTCTTTTCTGAAATTACTTTTGGGGTAATATTTAAAATGAGAGATTGTAACTCTGTAAAATACATAGGGAATAAAGCATTCCAGTGTACACAGAAAAGGCAAATTTTTAATCAAATAAAGTGTTATAAAATGAAAAACAAAAAGTCCTCTATAAGATGTTTTGCACCTGCTATAACTATCTCCATGATGCTAGGGATAGTTTTCCTGGCCATTGACATGAGGATCTGCTAAGCTTTACAATACATAGTGATACATATAGCAAAAACCAGAGACATGGTTTTTACAATTAACAGACAATAACAATGCTAAAACAATCTTTTTATTGTTTAATGTATTGGGATATACAATATAGACTAGTTAATGTTGTTAAACTAGTGAGTGAATGAGGATAACATTTTTGGACACATTTTAATTTTAAAACATTTTTTTTAAATTAGTCTTTAAAAAACATTTTTTAAGATTTATCAATTTCATGTTGAGGGATCACCTTTCAGTCTTCTGAACAGACTGAGATATGAATTAAATTTATTTATCTACACTCTACCTCTTTGCAAGTAGACACCCCCAGATGTCTAAATATATTGATAAAATAAGGATCAAATTCAAGAAAGACTACAAATGCAAGTATCCTATCTCTCTATATTGTTTATACTTGCTTTGATAGAGCTGGCAATTTGGCTTTGAACTTCCTGGCAGTAAGGATAACAACAGAAACTTAGACAATTCTCATTATAGAAAAGAAAAAACTTTTTGGTCTAGCTTGATCCGAAGGTAGAACTTGAATTACCTTAACTAGGGATACTATGTTCCTTAGATGAACATTCCTAAATATCACTTCTCTCAGAAGACCTTTGTAAGAACAGAAAAGGAGATTCTGAGTTCATATCCTTGACAAAGGCCTGGAGAGTTAGGATTATGCATTGCTGATTGAGGGAAGATTAATTTACTTTGTTACACCAAAGAGGCAATTGACAATATCGATACTTTATCAAAACTGAGGAGCTAGAGGAAACTTTACTTTTAAATAACATAAAACCCCATGAGACTATGATTTTAGATTAGTGCACTTTGACTCCTTATTAGCTCCTGTGTAGTTTGTATTATTATGTCTCATAGTTTGATGAATTGTATAATGTATCTCAATAGGTGCATAAATGCAAAATAGGTTAATCTTTATTCCAATGAAAGCATCTATCCATGATGTGCCAAATCTCCTTTTCATATTCCTTAAAGAAATCTTGGTACCTACGATCATTTTCTATTAATTATAGTCTAATTTTAAACCTTTGTCTAGTGTAAAACTTCAATAGTGAATCTGATATAAATACGATCACCTCCTTTTCCCCTTAACACAGGCATAAACTATGATGCTGGCTGCTTGGAGTAGAGAAGTTGGAAGGAGGTCTGGCTCCTCCTCCTCACTGCTTATTTCTTCTAGCTTGGGGTCGGACAAGGGAGATAGGGTAGTAGAAATTTTACATAATCAGCTATGTGTCGGTGTGGGAAAGCATCCCAGGTCTTTCTCTGGTTCAATCCAGTTTTGTCTACTGCTAATAGATTCTGTTATCGAGAGTTCTTTGCTGATGATGTGCTTAGTTTTCTTTGGTTGGTGTTCAGCTTTATCCTAGCCTCCCAATCACTGAGGAATCCCTCAGGGAAAGGTAACCATGTCCACTTTGGGCTTTGACACCGGTTCTGCTCCTGACTCCCTCGCCTCACTGAGCAGCTATCCTGCCCCTTTCTTTTCCTCTATGCTGCTTCAAATATAGTCAAGGTAACCACTGACATCATCTTCTGAACCCTCCAAGAGCCACAGAACACCAGCATGGGTTAGAGGGGGCTATGTATTCCCTCTCAGGAACAAACTCCAGACCATAGTCCCTTACTTCCCTGTTAATGTGAGCTAATGTAGTGAGCTCCTCCTCTTCAAAAATCTGAAGACTAGAAGTGAGCAGCTGTCTTTGGTTCACAGGTGGTGCTTAAACATCAGATGGCAAATGCTTAACTTCCCCAAGAAGACTTTCACAACAGGGCTCTGCCATAGCAGCTCCAGGTTGACCTCTCTTGCTTCTTGCAGAGACACACAGACATTCATTACACATGAGTCTCCCAATGGACTGCCATCATTTGGCTTCAGGAAGAGAAGAGAATAATCTCTTTTCTTCCCTTGGGAAGAGGAGAAACCTTTTCCTCTGAGGTCTGTGATCTTCAGGAGTTGCTGGCTCTTACCACTCTTCTCCCTAGTTTTCTCTTTATAGATATGAGGAGTTGAGTGCTGGTTGTTGTTAGGAGAGCAGGTTATTTTACCTCACAGTGTGCCTACCCTTGGTGGAGGGCAGTGACTGACCCCAATTTTTGGCATCTCTTTGGAGGTTTTCATAGGAAGGGTATTACTTAGCTGTTCTTTTCAATTATAAGCAACAGAAAAAGTCCTACTCAACAAGCTAAAATCTTGTTTACAAATATATCTAGTATATCCCCTAATTTCTATAAGATTTTATACTTCTTGAGGTATTTTTTATCATAATGTTCCATCATTTTTGTTGATTCAGTGAATATATCTATTATTAATCCAAAATTATTTGGCTACTCCTACCTCATTTCCAAATACTAGATGGGCCTTCTGTTTGCTCTTGAACCCCTGAATTCAGATCTGCCTCATGGCCTTTATATTTGCTGTTCCCACTTTCTAGAATTTTCTTCTCATTGATTTTCCTAGCACTTACTCTCTCACTTTACTCATATCTATGCTCAAATATCATCTCCTCAAAAGAGTCCTGACCATTCCATCTGAAACAGTCTGTCCCATTAATATCCCCCATCACTCCTCATCCCATTAGCCTGCCTTTTCTTCAAAGTACTTATTAATTGTTAAAATTATTTATATATAGGTGTTTCTTTTTTATTGTCAATTTCCTTCATTAGAATGAAAGCCCTTAAGCTGAAATCTTTATCTTGTTCTCTTTGACTCTATCCCTAGGACCTACAGAGCACCTGAAACATAAGCACTCAAATACTTGTTGGACAACTAGGGCACCTACCAGGCACCAGTAGGGGACCACAGACACCTAAGGGGATGGGAGGAACCTCCAATGACCAGCTTGCAGGATCTTGGTTCCCAGGCAAGAGGTCAGGCTTGAGCTCCTGGGGTGGGAGCTCTGAGTCCAAACTGCTGGACTAACAGAGAACCTCAGATCCCAGGAAATATCAATTGGACCTCCCAGAGGTCCTCATCTCAACACCAAGACCCAGCTCTATCCAACTGCCTACAAACTCCAGTGGTGGAGGTCTCAGGCCAGACAACCAGTAAGACAGGAATACAGCACCACCCATCAAAAAAAAAAAAAATGAAAGGACAAAAAAATTTGTTACAGATGAAGGAGCAAGGTAAAAACCTATAAGACCAAATAAATGAAGATGAAATAGGCAAACTAC
Organism: Eschrichtius robustus; assembly: GCF_028021215.1. NCBI lineage: Eukaryota > Metazoa > Chordata > Mammalia > Artiodactyla > Eschrichtiidae > Eschrichtius > Eschrichtius robustus. The sequence goes on along the minus strand of NC_090827.1, from coordinate 65,400,629 downwards.
GTGAAAAAGAATTCATAGTAATGATAGTAAAGATGATCCAAATCTTGGAAAAAGAATGGAGAAAATACAAGAAACATTTAACAAGGATCCAGAAGAACTAAAGAGCAAATAAACAGTGATGAGCAACACAATTTCTGAAATTAAAAATATTCTAGAAGGAATCAATAACAGAATAACTGAGGCACAAGAACAGATAAGTTAGCTGGAAGATAAAATGGTGGAAATAACTGCCAGGGAGCAGAATAAACAAAAAAGAATGAAAAGAATTGAGGACAGTCTCAGAGACCTCTGGGACAACATTAAATGCACCAACATTCGAATTATAGGGGTACCAGAGGAAGAAGAGAAAAAGAAAGGGTCTGAGAAGATATTTGAAGAGATTATAGTTGAAAATTTCCCTAACATGGGAAAGGAAATAGTCAATCAAGTCCAGGAAACACAGAGAGTACCATACAGAGTAAACCCAAAGAGAAACACGCCAAGACACAGATTAACCAAACTATCAAAAATTAAATACAAAGAAAAAATATTGAAAGCAACAAGGGAAAAGCAACAAATAACACACAAGGGAATCCCCATAAGGTTAACAGCTGATCTTTCAGCAGAAACTCTGCAAGCCAGAAGGGAGTGGCAGGGCATATTTAAAGTGATGAAAAGGAAAAAGCTACAACCAAGATTACTCTACCCAGTAAGGATCTCATTCAGATTTGACAGAGAAATTAAAACCTTTACAGATGAGCAAAAGTTAAGAGAATTCAGCACCACCAAAGCAGCTTTACAAAAAATGCTAAAGGAACTTCTCTAGGCAGGAAACACAAGAGAAGGAAAAGACCTACAATAACAAACCCAAAACAATTAAGAAAATGGGAATAGGAACATACATATGAATAATTAAATGCTCCAACCAAAAGACATAGACTGGCTGAATGGATACAAAAACAAGAGCATACATATGCTGTCTACAAGAGACCCACTTCAGACCTAGGGACATATACAGACTGAAAGTGAGGGGATGGAAAAAGATATTCCATGCAAATGGAAATCAAAAGAAAGCTGGGGTAACAATTCTCATATCACAAAAAATAGACTTTAAAATAAAGACTATTACAAGAGACAAAAAGGACACTACATAATGATCAAGGGATCAATCCAAGAAGAAGATATAACAATTATAAATATATATGAACCCAACATAGGAGTACCTCAATACATAAGGCAAATGCTAACAGCCATAAAAGGGGAAATCGACAGTAACAGAGTAATAGTAGGGGACTTTAACACCCCACTTTCACCAATGGACAGATCATCCAAAATGAACATAAGTAAGGAAACACAAGCTTTAAATGACACATTAAACAAGATGGGCTTAATTGATATTTATAGGACATTCGATCCAAAAACAACAGAATACACTTTCTTCTCAAGTGCTCATGGAACATTCTCCAGGACAGAGCATATCTTGGGTCACAGATCAAGCCTTGGCAAATTTAAGAAAATTGAAATTGTATCAAGTATCTTTTCCGACAACAATACTATGAGACTAGATATCAATGACAGGAAAAAAACTGTAAGAAATAAAAACATGGAGGCTAAACAACACGCTACTAAATAACCAAGAGATCACTGAAGAAATCAAAGAGGAAATCAAAAAATACCTAGAAACAAATGACAACAAAAACACAATGATCCAAAACCTATGGGATGCAGCAAAGGCAGTTTTAAGAGGGAAGCTTATAGCAATACAATCCTACCTCAAGAAACAAGAAAAATCTCAAATAAACATCCTAACCTTACACCTAAAGCAATTAGAGAAAGAAGAACAACAACAACAAAAAAAAAAACCCCAAAATTAGCATTGGAAAGAAATCATAAAGATCAGATCAGAAATAAATGAAAAAGAAATGAAAGAAACAATAGCAAAGATCAATAAAACTAAAAGCTAGTTCTTTGAGGAGATAAAAATATTAGCCAGACTAATTTTAGCCTAAGAAAAAACGGGAGAAGACTCAAATCAACAGAATTAGAAATGAAAAAGGAGAAGTAACAACTTACACTGCAGAAATACAAAGGATAATGAGAGATTACTACAAGCAACTATAAGCCAATAAAATGGACAATCTGGAAGAAATGGACAAATTCTTAGAAAACCACAACTTCCGAGACTGAACTAGGAAGAAATAGAAAATATAAACAGACCAATCACAAGCACTGAAATTGAAACTGTGATTAAAAATCTTCCAATAAACAAAAGCCCAGGATCCAATGGCTTCACAGGTGAATTCTATCAAACAGTTAGAGAAGAGCTAACACCTATTCTTCTCAAAGGCTTCTAAACTATAGCAGAGGGAGGAACACTCCAAAATGCATTCTACGAGGCCACCATCACCCTGATACCAAAACCAGACAAAGATGTCACAAAAAAAGAAAACTACAGGCCAATATCTCTGATGAACATAGATGCAAAAATCCTCAACAAAATACTAGCAAACAGAATCCAGCAGCACATTAAAAGGATCATACACCATGATCAAGTGGGATTTATCTCAGGAATGCAAGGATTCTTCAATATATGCAAGTCAATCAATGTGATACAGCATGTTAACAAATAGAAGGATAAAAACCATCTGATAATCTCAATAGATGCAGAAAAAGGTTTTGACAAAATTCAACACCCATTTATGATAAAAACTCTCTAGAAAATGGGCACAGAGAGAACCTAACTCAACATAATAAAGGCCGTATATAACAAACCCACAGCCAACATCATTCTCAATGGTGAAAAATTGAAACCATTTCCTCTAAGATCAGGAACAAAACAAGGTTGCCCACTCTCACCACTATTATTCAACATAGTTTTGGAAGTTTTAGCCACAGCAATCAGAGAAGAAAAAGAAATAAAAGGAAGCCAAATTGGAAAAGAAGAAGTAAAACTGTCACTGTTTGCAGATGAAATGGTACTATACACAGAGAATCCTAAAGATGCTACCAAAAAACTGCTAGAGCTAATCAATGTATTTGGTAGAGTAGCAGCATACAAAATTAATGCACACAAATCTCGTGCATTCCTATACACTAATGATGAAAAATCTGAAAGAGAAATTAAGGAAACACTCCCATTTACCATTGCAACAAAAAGAATAAAATACCTAGGAGTAAACCTACCTAAGGAGACAAAAGCCTTATAGGCAGAAAACTTTAAGACACTGATGAAAGAAATTAAAGATGATACAAACAGATGGAGAGATATACCATGTTCTTGGATTGGAAGAATCAACTTTCTGAAAATGACTATACTACCCAAAGCAATCTACAGATTCAATGCAATCCCTATCAAGCTACCAATGGCATTTTTCACAGAACTAGAACAAAAAATTTCAAAATTTGTATGGAAACACAAAAGACCCCAAATAGCCAAAGCAATCCTGAGAAAGAAAAACGGAGCTAGAGGAATCAGGCTCCCAGACTTCAGACTATACTACAAAGCTACAGTAATCAAGACAGTATGGTACTGGTACAAAAACAGAAATATAGATCAATGGAACAGGATAGAAAGCCCAGACATAAACCCACACACCTATGGTCACGTTATCTTTGATAAAGGAGGCAAGAGTATAAAATGGAGAAAAGACAGCCTCTTCGTTAGTGGTGCTGGGAAAACTGAACAGCTACATGTAAAAGAATGAAATTAGAACACTTCCTAACATCATACACAAAAATAAACTCAAAATGGATTAAAGGCCTAGATCTAAGGCCAGACACCGTAAAACTCAGAGGAAAACATGGGCAAAACACTCTATGACATAAATTACAGCAAGATCCTTTTTGACCCACCTCCTAGAGACAAATGGGACCTAATAAATCTTAAAAGCTTTTGCACAAGAAAGGAAACCGTAAAAAAGACGAAAAGATAACCCTCAGAATGGGAGAAAATATTTGCAAATGAAGCAGCTGACAAAGGATTAATCTCCAAAATATACAAGCAGCTCATGCAGTTCAATAAGAAAAAAACAAATAACCCAATCCAAAAATGGGCAGAAGACCTAAATAGACATTTCTCCAAAGAAGCTATGCAGATTGCCAACAAACACGTGAAAAGATGCTCAACATCACTTATCATTAGAGAAATGCAAATCAAAACTACAATGAGGTATCACCTCACACTGATCAGAATGGCCATCATCAAAAAAATCTACAAACAATAAATGCTGGAGAGGGTGTGGAGAAAAGGGAACCCTCTTGCACTGTTGGTGGGAATGTAAATTGATACAGCCACTATGGAAAACAGTATGGAGGTTCCTTAAAGAACTAAAAATAGAACTACCATACAATCCAGTAATCCCACTACTGGGCATATACCCTGAGAAAAGCATAATTCAAAAAGAGTCATGGGGCTTCCCTGGTGGCACAGTGGTTGAGAATCTGCCTGCCAATTCAGGGGACACGGGTTCGAGCCCTGGTCTGGGAAGATCCCACATGCTGTGGAGCAACTAGGCCCATGAGCTACAACTGCTGAGCCTGCGCGTCTGGAGCCTGTGCTCTGCAACAAGAGAGGCCACGAAAGTGAGAGGCCCGCACACCGCGATGAAGAGTGGCCCCCACTTGCCCCAACTAGAGAAAGCCCTTGCACAGAAACGAAGACCCAACACAGCCAAAAATTAATTAATTAATTAATTTAATAAAAAAAAAAAAGAGTCATGTACCACAATGTTCATTGCAGCTCTATTTCCAATAGCCAGGACATGGAAGCCACCTAAGTGTCCATCGACAGATGAATGGATAAAGAAGATGTGGCACATATATACAATGGAATATTACTCAGCCATAAAAAGGAATGAAACTGAGTTATTTGTAGTGAGGTGGATGGACCTAGAGACTGTCATACAGAGTGAAGTAAGTCAGAAAGAGAAAAACAAATACCATATGCTAACACATATATATGGAATTAAAAAAAAAAAAAAGAAAATGGTCAGAAGAACCTAGGGGCAAGATGGGAATAAAGATGCCGACTTACTAGAGAATGGACTTGAGGATACAGGGAGGGTGAAGGGTAAGCTGGGACAAGGTGAGAGAGTGGCATGGACATATATACACTACCAAACATAGAATAGATAGCTAGTGGGAAGCAGCCACATAGCACAGGGAGATCAGCTCGGTGCTTTGTGACCACCTAGAGGGGTGGGATAGGGAGGGTGGGAGGGAGGGAGATGCAAGAGGGAAGAGTTATGGGGACATATGTATATGTATAACTGATTCACTTTGTTATAAAGCAGAAACTGACACACCATTGTAAAGCAATTATACTCTAATAAAGATGTTTAAAAAAAAAAGTTGTGACACATATATACAGTGGAATATTACTCAGCCATAAAAAGCAACGAAATTGAGTTATTTGTAGTGAGGTGGATGGACCTGGAGACTGTGATACAGAGTGAAGTAAGTCAGAAAGAGAAAAACAACTACCGTATGCTAACACATATATACGGAATCTAAAAAACAAAAGTGGTTCTGATGAACCTAGGGGCAGGACAGGAATAAACACACAGACGTAGAGAATGGACTTTAGGACACAGGGGCTGGAAGGGTATTCTGGGACAAAGTGAGAGAGTAGCGTTGACATATATACACTACCAAATGTAAAATAGATAGCTAGTGGGAAGCAGCCGCATAGCACAGGGAGATCAGCTCGGTGCTTTGCAACCACCTAGCGGAGTGGGATGAGGAGGGTGGGAGGCAGGGAGATGCAAGAGGGAGGGGATATGGGGATATATGTATGCATATAGCTGATTCACTTTGTTACACAGCAGAAACTAACACAACACTGTAAAGCAATTATACTCCAATAAAGATGTTAAAAAAATAATACTTGTTGGATGAATTATTTATTGAGGATTTTTTTTTGTACCCAATGTCTTTGTGTCACAGTAGGAGACTACTGGTATAATTAGGGAGCAGGCCCTCACACTCAAGTAAAAATAGTAACAGGTAACAATTATGGAGTGTTTTACCTGTTCCCATAGCCTCTTCTAAGGACTTCACACATTTATTGATTTAATCTTCACAACAACCCTATAAAATAGGCATTATTACCATCTCCATTTTGCAGACAAGGGTCCTGAGATACAAAGATTTATGTAATTTTTTGAAATTGTATTTTATTAAGGTAAGAACACTTAATGTGAGATATTACCTCTTAATAAATTTTTAAATGTATAATACATTATTGTTGACTCTAGGTACAATATTGTACAGCACATCTCTAGAGACTATTCATCTGTTTAACTGAAACTTTATGCTCCTTGATTAGTAACTTCTTATATCCCCAAGCCCCTGGAAAGCACTATTCTCTTTGATTCTATGAATTTGACTATTTTAGGGTCCTCATATAATTGGAATAATAAAGTATTTGTCTTTCCGTGACTGAATTATTTCACTTAGCATCATGTCCTTAAGGTTCACCCATGCTGTCACACATTTCAGAATTTCCTTCTTTTTTAAGGGTGAATAGTATTCAGTTGTATTTATATACCACTTTTTCTCTGCCCATTCATCTGACTATGGACACTTAGGTTGTTTCCATGTCTTGGTTTCTGAGAATAGTGCTGCAATGAATACGAGAGTGCTGATATCTCTTTGGGACCCTGATTTTAATTCTTTTGAATAAATACCCAGAAATGGGATTGCTGGGTCATGTGGTAGTTTTATTTTTGATGTTTTGAGGAACCTCATACTTTTTTCCATAGCAGCTGTAACATTTTGCATTCTCACAACAGTGCACAGAGTTCCAATTTCCTCACATTCTAACCAATGTCTTTTGCTCTTGTAATAGCCATCCAGACAGGTGTGAGGTAATATCTCATTGTGGTTTTGATTTGCTTTTCCCTGATGATTAGTGATGTTTTTTCTTGTATATCTGTTGGCCATTTGTATGTCTTTAGAGAAATGTGTATTCAAATACTTAGCCCATTTTTATAATCGGGTTACTAGTGTTTTTGCTTTTGAGTTGTAGGAGTTCCTTATGTATTTTGAAGGTTAACCCTGTATCAGATAAATGGTTTGAAAATATTTTCTCTCATGCCTTTTAACTCTATTGATTGTTTCTTCTGCTGTGCAAAAGCTTTTTAGCTTGATATAGTCCCACTTGTTTATTTTTGGTTGTGTTGACAGGACTTGTGTAACTTAACCTAGGTGACACACTGGTGTCTAATCTTGGATTTGAGCCAAATCAGTCTAGTTCTAGTTTATAGGCTGAGTTAACTACCATAATGTAATAGTACACTTTTACCTTCTAGATTGGTGGTTTTCCAGCTTTAAGTTATGTTTGATAAGTCATTAAATTCAAGACCAAAAGTACTGCCATTTTTGAATCTATAAGGCTAATCATAAGGAGAATATATATATAAATACATATACATATATATGTAAATTATCTAAATTGCCTTAGAGGAGGAGTTCACTATTCAACATCCAAAGATAAAAAGTCCTAGTTGGTTTCTTTTTAAAATTTACCTATAGTTTTATGTAAGCCTCATTCTAAAAAAGAGATAGGAGAAGATATTTAACAATATTAATAATTTGATGGATGATAGTATAGAAGATATTTTCTAATACTAGAAGTGTCCAAATTAAATGAGGTTAAGTGATGCTAAATTAATTGAACTTGAACTGTGGAACCTAGAATAGCTATTTAAATAAGTTCTAGCAGGTTGTGTTTGGCACATATGTCTCTCTTTGGAAGTTACAAATGATTTTGATTACAGTGAAGGGAAAGGTTAACTGATACTGCAGTCTCTTTTAAGGAAATAACTTTGTTTTATTCATCTTTTATTCTGCAAAGCATCTAACCCAGTGCCTAGTACAGCAGGATCACTCAAAAGCATTTGCAAAATTACCAGAAATATTGTTGTAAAATACGATGTTCTGCTTGTTTAAAACTGGCCCTAAGTGAACAACTCTTGGTTTTCCTCTAAGATCACAAACAAGGCTATTTTGGTCTCTGAAAGCCACAACTTCCTGTCACCATCCCAAATCCTAATTTATTACAGTAATATGTTTTCCTACCTATTAGTGGCTCTGTTTGGGCCTAATAAAGTTATAACAAAATACACAAGTGATAATGAGATCTGCCCTCTGTGTGGAACATGTGGAAGTATGAGATACAAATTATTAAAAATAGAACACCTGAACAGGCTGTCAGAACTGCTATGCCATTTTTTTCATGGTCTGAAAAAGATTTAAGGGGGAACATCCAGTACCAAGAGTCACTCTACAGCATTTTTGTGTCTGATATATACCTGAAATGGAAGAGAAAGGAGGGCTAACAGTGGAAAAGAAAAAGTCAAAATATAAGACAGTCTTTTGCTTAAGTAACTTGAGGTGCAGGACTATACATCTGTAGAAGAGCACGGAAAGGGTAGGCACAGGCCTTTCTTCATTTGTTTTCTCATTCAACTCCATTCCTCAGCCCTGATTAACTGCGTGGACAAGGCCTATCCCTCTATCTCCACCTTAGAGGAGTTCACCATTGCTTGGGTGTGTTTGTTTCTGAATTACTCAGTGAGAAATCAGTCTCACATCCTATTCACCTAATCAAGATGATTTCAGAACAAATGCCAACGTCACCACCACTACCTCATTCTTTTGTTGAGAAACAAGAAAGGAAAAATAAACAAAATTTTTGAATACCGAGAGAGTATAGTCTTAATGATAGAGTAATCAAAATAATCAGTTGACTATGAAAATTAAACTAAATTTTAATCAGTTTAATACACATATTTCTTTAAAACATTTATTATATTTAAATACTATACAGAGCTCTGAAGTTAGAAGGTAGAATGATTAATTGCTTTTTGCAAGCAGGAAGGCATAGGAGGAGAGGCAGATAGGGATGGAAGCTCCACCTGTGGTATGAAACAAAGGGTTAAGGGGAAAGAGAATGAAGCAACTGATTCTGCTTGGCAGAGATTTTGTAGAAGGCCAAAGACTCACCAATGATTAAGGTTTCACCAAGATACAAAGAAAATTCATTCCGGGAAGAAGAAACAGCACGAGTAAATAGCACTGAGACTCAAATAAAATACACAATACACTTCTAAGATGTTGACCAAAAAGTTCAGTCTGAAAGGAATACAGTTGTTTTTTCTAATTTCTCCCCTTAAGTAATCAAAGTCTTTGTGCTAGTCCCTTCTTTCTGGATCAGTGTAAAAGGAGCCCTGGAAACAATTTCCCATACTGAATGCCACTTTTGACTATCCCTTTACTTCTAAGAAACCGTTCTGTGTGGTTGAACCAGAGTAAGTTTTCATTCAAATATAGAAAATTACCACCAAGCCACTCCTTCCTCATCTCCCCTCTCGTTATACTGCATCACATTCTTGGTAAACATTCCTGATCCACTTAAGGAGCCCTGCTCTGAGCTTCATAGGATGCTATACTTCATGTTATGTGCACTTCTTCTCAGCCCATTTTATAATTGTCTGTATATTCCTGTGTCCCTAATGACAGTGAACTGTGTCTTTTCTTTTAACTACACTATCCCCAAGGCCGACCTAAGTGCCAGACACATGGTTGGCACTCAATAAAGATCTGTTAAACGAACACATATCTTCAACCTTGTGTTTTTGTGGGTCCAAGATCTTCCTACAGGGTACTGGGTCAGACCTGGCCAAGATGAGTCAGTAGGGCTGACAACTAAGGATTAGTCCCTAGGGTAGGGTACACTAACTGAGGAGGTCTGCAGTGGAGAAAAGCAAGAACACTGAATTCCGAAGTCCTTAAAAAGAATGGGGTTTCAAAGTCAAGGAAACAAAGTCAAAGGGAAGCATCAGGGTCTGAAATGCAAAAAAAAAAAAGCCTGCGCCTCTCAAAAGGCTGTGCCTCTCAAACTGGGGACCTTGTGTTCACAGGGGTATTTGTCAGGGTGCCTCGGAAGACAGGAAGCCATAAGACCAACATGGACCGTCTCCCTACAGTATCAAATTTCTTCAACGGTGAGTAATTTAGAACATTCTCTTTCTATTAAACATAGACTAAAATGCACATTTTCACGGATTTTAAAAGTAAAAATGAAATTTCAAAAGAACTCTATGCTTTCAAGTGAGCCACTTTATTTTGATACCAAGTTCCTAGAGTCATGTGTTTTTCCTCTTGATATTGGGGATACTGCAGCACAAATTTCTGAGAAGCGTAGTCAGGCTAAGAAGCTGAGCAAAACCAAACTTTCAAAGAAATGCACTGGGCACAATTTGAGAAGTATCTCAGTCACCTGGTAAGAACAATATTGGTCTATCCTTAGCTTAATCGTACTGATTTGCATAAAGGTGAATTCTATGGGTTAGAGAAAATAAGTAGGTGACTAGATCTTAACATCTTTTTAACTAAAATCAACTTTTTTCTTACTACAAAGACAATGCATAAAACAAGATTTGTCACAAGTTGATAACTGTTGAAGCTAGGTGATGGATACTTGAGGGTTCATTATACTATTTCCTTTATTTTGGGATTGACTTGAAATTTTCCATAGTAAAAGGTTAAAGAGACAACAACAGTGCATGCTTAGTTATAGAAGACTATTACATACAGGTAAGGAAAAGGACAAAAATGTAAAAGAAATGTAATTCCATTGCCCAATGCTATCATACTGTGGGATTAATTTTCTATTCTATTCAAAGATTCTATCTTTGAATAGATAGATAGATTAGATAGATATTTTTATCTATTAGATAGATAGATATTTTTAAAACTGTATTTGACTCTCCAAATGCATTTCACCTTTACTCCATTGAATGGCAATACTCTGGTTTGGGAAATTGATATTAGCTCAGTGAGTGAGCCTGACTACTCTAAAGAGAGTCACATTCCCTTTGCCAACTATGAGCTTAGAAATCTGAATATGATGCAATTCTAGCCAATGATAAATGAGGAAGTGGTTGCTAGAGACTTCTAAAAAGGTTCCTCTTCAGTCTTTACAGCAAGTGATAGTCAGCCATTCTCTTCTTCTCCATCTGAGTGTTAATGAGGAATCAAGTAGTTTTACCAAATGGCATCTGGAATCCATCTTACAATTATTTGGGGAACTAGCTGGAGGATAAAGCAGATATTTTGAGTGATAGAGCAAAGAGAAACAAACTCTGCCTATTGTAGTTTCCTTGATAACATTGTTAGGTTACTGAATCAACCAACCGTAAAGCCTGCCCTATCTCTGGACTAGATCAATTGGATTAACACATCTAATAATTATAATAATAAATACATCATTTTAAACTCATTTTGAGTTGGATGTTCTGTTACTTGCTGCCAAAACCATCCTAACTCATTCAGTTTAGTCTTTTTGTCTACTTAAGTATATATATCATGAACATCTGCCCATGTCAACAAATTCATTTCTATAGCATCATTTTGAATACCCATACAGTATTCTATTGTGCACTTATACCTTTCCAACATCTCCAAAGTTTAACTGCAATCTTCTTGTACTATCAAATGCATGAAGTTCTTTATCAATGAATCCATTAAGGACATGATCTAAATATCAGTACCCGTTCTGAAGGCAGGACGACCCCTCCATTGAATGACCACTATAATAAGATAGCAACAATGTTCAAAACCATTTTATCTAAGTTCAAGATTTGACACCAATATAGCAGTTCTTTCTTGTGAATCCATGGGAAGTTTTACATGGTACTGTCTTCTTTTCCACTCTTAATCAGGAAAAAGGTTACTATAAGCCAATACTAGAACAATTTTGCCACCTCATATAGGATGCTATGCAAAGTTCCTTCCCACTGAGCTGCAGGAAAAGGTAGGGCTCAGTGTCAAGAGATTTGTTATGACTGTCTTCCTGGTATACTCATGCATCATTCAGAAGGGTCAGAAAATAGTGACCTCTCAAGAAACTCTGCTTATTGTAGGGAAAGACAGGTATTGAGAAGGTCCCATTTAGGGTTTTTTAAGCTTGATATGTCATGTTAACCAATTATTCTTTGACTGGATGCAATCTTTTCAAAAAGGATATTGTATTACGAGATTAGGATTAGGATTATCTAAAGAGACTAGACAATAATTTCTCTTTTAACCCTAACATTCTTATTCATTGTTAAGGACTCCTAGTATGGGTGAAGAAAATGTGAAAGGGGGCAATAGTTCAAATATGAATAGTCGATTCAATAGTCATATCAAATACCATATCATGATAAAAAGAACATGATTAAACCATAGATATTGCAAATATTTGTGTTCTACTAAATTTGAATGCATCTGTGCTACTTCCCCAGTTACTTGCCTTAATTTAAGGTGAGTGTTGTCAAAATCTCAATTACTCATATCATTTTGGATTTCATGCCCAGACAGTTTTTTTTTTTTATTTTTTATAAATTTATTTATTTATTTATTTATTTTTGGCTGTGTTGGGTCTTCATTGCTGCACGTGGGCTTTCTGTAGTTGCAGCGAGCTGGGGCTACTCTTCATTGCGGTGTGTGGGCTTCTCATTGCAGTGGCTTCTCTTGTTGTGGACCACAGGCTCTAGGCGTGCGGGCTTCAGTAGTTGCAGCACACAGGCTCAGTAGTTGTGGCTTGTGGGCTCTAGAGTGCAGGTTCAGTAGTTGTGGCACACGGGCTTAGTCGCTCTGTGGCATGTGGAATCTTCCCGGACCAGGGCACGAACCCCTGTCCCCTGCATTGTCAGGTGGATTCTCAACCACTGTGCCACCAGGGAAGTCCCCAGACAGGTAAATTTATGTCCTATCATACTCTTTTGTTCTAATAAAAGTCTTGCTGAATTAGCAAGTGTCCTAGTCCAGATTATTTTATGAATATAAGATTAAAAGAAAAATTACTGGCATAAAATAGAACCATAGTGGATATTCACTACAATCTATTCTTCCATTGCTTATCACATATCCAGAGACATGCTTATAGCTCTAAAAATGTCTTCACCAAGCATAATTCACGTGCCACTAAAAACGCCCACCTCCTGCCCAATGGGAAACTACATAAAGTCATGTCTTTTAGACCTTCCCTCATACCATGTTTTGAGCTCAGTGTTCTTCAAGTCCAAGCTTTCTGTACGATATCCCGCAGTACAGCTGAGTCAGACTCTACTGTGAAGTTTCAAAATATCAGTCATGGATTAGACAATGAATTCATTCTTCTCTCAATCAGGGTCCCAAGAAGAAATAGATGGCACAACTAAATAGATTATTTTCAGGGAGGATTGTTTATAAAGGGACTATTTTCTAAGGTGTGGATGTGGGGGAATTATAAGGTATAATGCAGGAACCCGAGATTTTGTAGCAGCAAAGCTGTAGCCCCTAGGCCAGAAGTCAAAGGAGAGAAAGAGTCACATAGAGTGATTTGGCTTGAGATGAGCAGTGACCTTCAGTTGAGGGACACAGAAGGCAAACTTGCAGGGAGGGAGCCAGGAGGTAAGTATCCTTACCTCATCCTTTACCGCGTCCCTGATCTACTGCTATGCCTCCCTGTTGGCTGAAACTAAATGGAAGTCAGAAGATGTAAGAATCTATTAATGTTGTCTAAACAGGTCTGCCTCCCAGGACAAAGGTAGAATAAGAATAAGGCATAGAGAAGAATAAGAATAAGGTAGAGAGGGGTGAAGGATGGACAGTGGATTCAGAAGGGCAAATAAAAACACACCAAAGACAGAGTACCTATAATAAAATATCTTATTTTAAAAGAAGAAAGGGGGAAAAATGATCTTTTGTTAAGAGCATGTACTCTACAATGTCATTAACTTGCTTTCTTGGAAGTAGAAGAAACATTCTTGATGAGCCATTCTGCACCTTGGAGCTCCCTTGTTTACCACTGTTTCTCCAATGCCTGATCTAATAGTTATTACCTATGAGGCATTTGGTACTATTATTATTGAATACATGAGTCAAACTCTGAATTGGTCTTTCTGTATCTGATCTTGTTCTCATGCAGTACATTATCCCACTTGCTAGGATGATCATTCTCAAATGCCAATCTCACCATGTCACTCTCTTGCTAAAATTTCTTAAATTACTACTTACCATTTGAAGAATAAATTTTAAATTTATTGGCATAATATCCAATGCCTTTCCCCTGCCTGCCTCTTCAGCCACATCATTGGTCATGGCATACTTTGCACTCTGATCTACCTTCCCTTTAATCAACATATCTTTATAAATGCTCTGCTTTTTATTAAAAAGATCTCTTTTCCCTTTCTTAGTCTGGCTGAGCTACTCATCCCTCAGCAGTTAATTCATCTTTCACCTTTTCTAGGTAGGTGTTCTCCTTTAGTCTAGATTAGGTGTCCTTCCTAATCTGTACTTGCCTTAGCTATAGCACCTATTATATTGTATTAGCATTCTTAATATATGTTTTATTGATTTTTACTATTAAAAAAATGATACTGATCCATTGTGAAATTTTCAGAAAAATATAGAAAACAAGTTTAAAGAGAATCAAATTAGTCAAATCTGTTACTATCCCAGATATTCACTTTGTGCCCACAAGTGAACACATTTTGCTATATATCCTCCTCCTTATGTGGTTTGTGCCCCTTCTTACTTTCCACAATGCAGGCAATGATCTTTTTTAAACTATAGATTATTCAAACCTTTCCTCTCCTTAATAGTCTTTTAAAATTTCATATTGCCTTTAGGGAAAGATTTTATACCCTTACTATAACCTGTAAAAGCCAGGAAAGATCTGGTCGCTACTTACCTTTCCATACTTACTATATGCCACTCTCCCCACCTCTTCCTCCTCATGCCACATTGGAGTTCTCACCTCTTTGTACATACCATGCTCTGTCCACCTTAGAGTTTGTCATTCTATTCGCTCCGCTGTGAACACTTTTACTCCAGCGCTTCATGGAAGTACCTTGTATTTATCATTCAAATCTCAGTTTAAACGGTACATTTTCAGAGAAGTGATTTTCTAATCTAGTTTAGCTCTGGAAAAGCTGGTATAGCATTTCTTACATCTACTTCATAGCAGGCATCCTATTTGGAATTACGTGTTCAGTACCAGTTTCCCCACCACCAAATTTACAAACTCCATATGTATGTCTGTCTTACTCACCTCTGTATTCCCAGTACCTACCATGTACTTGAAGTATTTCAGGTGCTCAGCATTGCTTAGAGGAAAACTAATAGAACATGTAATAAAAATGGGTTTTTATCTATTTTTTATTTAACAATATTTTATGGATATCTTTCCATATCAGTAAATCTAGGTCCAATGTCAATTTTGGTGGTCCATTGTATGTATTTCTCATCTCACATCATTATTACTTTCTCTTTCCCTGTATATTTTCCTAACTAGACTATGCTCTTCTTTAACACAGGGACTAGACCCCTTTCTCTATAGCTCCAGTGCCTAGCATGTAATAGGAATTCAATAAATATTACTGAACAAATGAATGAGAAAAATTTACAACCACAGCAATAATGGTTACCAATTACTGAGAACTTTCTATAGTGTGCTGAGCACTATACTAAGTTCTTTATACGTTTAGCTCACTTAACACTCACAACAAGTATTAGCCCAATTTTACAGATAAAGAAACAGAAGCCTAGAGAAGATAAATAATGTACCCCAAGTCTCCCGGTTGGTAAATAGTGTAACTGGATTAGGACACAGGCCATCTGGCTACAGATCTGAGTCCATAAAGAGAATCAGAAAGAGATTGCTGGATCAGGCTAAGGGGACATTAGCAGTGACTTTCAAGACAGAAGATCTGTGAGGCAGAGGTTGTTTTGGGAGTGTGCTGAGGACAAAAGTAGGAGGTTTGAACAATGTGTCAAAAAATCAGAACCACTATATCAGGGATGAGGATAGGAAACAAATGAGAAATTAGTGAAAGGAATGGCTGAGGATGCAGCAGGGCAGCATTCCTGAGAACCATGGAGGATCGAAGTAAGAGGTCTAAGTAAAAGAGAAGCATGATTGAACTTGGATTTGTATGTAAGAAAAAGGCATAAGTCCCACCAAACAGGACTTTCCATGAATACTCATGGAGCCATAATGACAGTGAGTGGTCCCTTCCATAAACCGGTCTGAGATTTGAGATCCTTTCCTTTAGGCTAGTTATCAATATATTCAAAGCACAAGAAACACAAATCCCTAAGAACGTTTTCTGGGAACTCTCTTTGTGTGTTCTCCATTATTCCATATTGTTTGTCAGTTCTTGATACCATACACATAAAAAGCTCACTCTTCTTACCAGTAGTAGACATTTTATCTAGGGTATGGTATACTTAAGGATTTGAGACAGTTGTCAAATGATAAACGTTTTCATTTTCATTACTTTGAGAGGTAAAAGACGAGAGCTGTAACAAGGTACTTACTTGGATGTAGAATAATAGCTATGAGGATAGATACAATACAAATACTATTTATTTTCTAAAATAAAAGCCTCTTTCAGTCAGTTAATAAAAACTCAGAATAGATGCACATACAGTGTCTATTTCTCACTTGCTTTTGATATATAAGAACTGAAGAAAACCTATAAATAAAATTGCACAAATGCAGGAACAAATCAACAAGGTTGAATACAACTAAACTCTCCATGCCAAATACCTACAGTTAAAAAGAAATGTTTTAATAATAGATCTATTCTATTAATAACTTTAAAAATGATATTTTTGAAAATAAGAAAAACTTTGCTTTTTGGGACTGTTATTTTGACTGAAGAAAATGATTTCTTCCCCTAAACCCTAATATTTAGGCATTAGGAAAAATTAAAAGGAAAAATATTATCAAGCTATAAATAAATAACTTAAAATCTGAATGAATGTTTCACCCATCTTTGTTCCATAGCCATGACTAACCATAGGTGAAAAGTCAATTGTTTTAATGCTATCAACCATACCCACCAGATCTGCCTTCATTGCTTCTCCATCATCCTTTAGTGAAGAGTTATGTCTTCAAACTATAGTTAGATCTACCTGTAATAAATGTATATGATTATGATAAGTGTATGATGTGTATGTGTATGTTTGGGGGAAAATAGATCTGGGGAATGAAGACTGAGGTAAGTTTATAAGGAATAAATATGGAATACAAAGGAAAAATCTAATTAGTTTTTTTAAGTTTATTTTTTGAGATAATTCCGTGGGTAATTATTTGACCATATTATTAAGTACAAAACAAATATAATAATTAAAAAAAAAAAAAGGGGGTGGAGGGCAGACTTCCAGTTTCAAAATGGTAAACATTTGATATGATCTCCCCTTTTACACTAAATTCATAGAAATTAAGGGAAATATATATTAAAAATAAATAAAATAGCCATAGTAAAAAAACAAACAAAAAAAGAATTGCAGAAATAGTAATTGACCTTTCAAAAATACAAGCAGACAAGAGAAAGGTCAGAGTCCAAGTTTCTCTTGGGAAAGTTCTAACCTAGGAGGTAAGACCATCAACACAAGCACTCCATGCCTCGAGATGAAATCTAGGAAAAGGAGTTAGACCCAGGTGCAACTGACAGGATGATTAGTTGGAGTACCACAAAGGGAGGAGCCAGGCAAGTCAACCCTGGCATATCTCTCTCCTCCCGCTCCTGTAAGACAAATAGTATCTACCTCCCTTCAGGAAAGATGAATATGGACACTTATTGCAGAGAAATAGGGCAGCATGCTAGAGGGCTGGTGGCACTGAGAGGAACGAGGAGCACTCCTAACCCAGAAGACCTTCATCAAGTCTTTCTGGCTGTAACCTCCAGGCATAACACCCTTCAGCAGATTTAGAGAGAATGTGGTAGAAGAAATATTTCAAGCGGTAACAACCTAGCATTCTCCAAAACTTTGCAGAGACATGAGACTTCAAAAGGGCCACGAGTGCCACACAAAATTAGAAACACAAAGACTAGATGATGAAATCGTAGATATCAAGTTAAAGAGGCAAGTCTTGAGGCCACTAGAGAGAAAAGACAGATTCCTTTCAGGATAATAAAAACAGATTTCATCAGCATACTGCTTGCAATGACACAACAGAACAAAACACTGAGTGAAAAAAACTTTGAAACTGAAATTCTATACCTGGTCCAATTCACGGGTAAACAGAGCCATTTTCAGAGAAAACAGTAATTGAGAATTTGATGCTCTTGTTTTCCAATTCTGTATGAGTTTAGTTTAACATTAAATATGTAAATAAGTTTATATATTTCAGATATAGTATATAGCTGATCCTACCGTTAGGCCTCCTGCCAATTGCCTACTATGTGTGCATGTATATGTTTGTTTCTTTGCAACTAAATTGATTCTTTGGGAGCTACACTCAGTTTGTTCCTTCGGCTCATATGCTGATTTTCTACCCATTCCCCTGTGCCTCCCCACCAACTTACAAACAATGATCTAAGTTTTAACTTTACGTGAAGGCTAATGTCTCTGGCCTGAATCTCCTGTCTGTAAAGCCCATCCTTCTGCAATCTCACATGTCTGCCAGACTTGAGTCTCCACCTCTCCCAATTTGGTTCATTCAAATACCACTTAAACCTTGGTTAGGACAGATTGAAACTTTTAGTAAAACACACAAGATTATATGTTCTTCTGGAGTTTTAGGCTATAATGTGTCAATAATAAATCAGAAGAAATAAAAGAATCCTTAATTTCTTTAAATTTAAATGTTAACCTTGCAATTTATTGGTTGTGTGACTCAGGGCAAGTTTTACTAAACGTGCCTAAACCTGTTTTTATAAAATGAGAAGAATACCTTTTTTTTTTTTTTTTAATTTATTATTATTATTTTAAATTAATTTATTTAATTATTTTTGTCTGTGTTGGGTCTTCGTTTCCGTGCGAGGGCTTTCTCCAGTTGCGGCAAGCGGGGACCACTCTTCATCGCGGTGCGCGGGTCTCTCATTATCGCGGCCTCTCTTGTCGCGGAGCACAGGCTCCAGACGCGCAGGCTCAGTAGTTGTGGCTCACGGGCCTAGTTGCTCCGCGGCATGTGGGATCTTCCCAGACCAGGGCTCGAACCCGTGTCCCCTGCATTAGCAGGCAGATTCTCAACCATTGCGCCACCAGGGAAGCCCCAAGAATACCTTTTTTACCAAAGCGTTATTGTGCAGAATAAATGACATAATATACTTAATGACATAATATATTTAAGGAGCCAGACAATACTAGGCTGTCAATAAATGTGAATTTTCTCCAATTCCTCCCTCTTAACAGCAGTGCAAATTTCTGCTCATAGAGAAATGTGAATTTATTTATCCTTGAAAACTAATTTGAGAAATAGAAATAAAATTTCATTTTTCAAGTCCATGAATAAAGAAAAGTTTAAAATGAATACACAAGATGATATTTTAATTTACCCATGTTGCCATCTGTGAATGCCTATTTAAAATCAAATTATCAAATATTTGAGTACGTAACATACATAAAACACTCCCAATGTATTTATACATATAGTTATATAATATAGTTGTGTAACTAAAGTATTTAATCAGAACACTTGTTTGTTAATTTACAATGAGAAATATTGTCAATCTAGTTAAGTGGGACATATTTTTCAGTTTGGCCTGACCAGCACATTCTCTTCTGGGAGGCAGATCTACTGGGAAAATCAAAGTATCAGAATATCCTCTAGTGAGCATGAAATCAGAACAAAAGGCATTAGTTATGGAGTTCCAATGTACCCAATGTTTATCCCCTACAATGGATATCTATAGCTGGCTTATCCAAAAACTAGAGGTGACCTCTCACCTTCTCCTTAGCGTCATGCTGTGTTTTTACTATGGGAGGTCAACTTTGGGACTCTACTTGTTTCTGCTTCTGTGGCTGAATTGTTCTTTCTCTACTTTTGTTTTGCCTTCAATCAAGTTTCTGGAACTATCTAATGAAGAGTGAACTTTAAATTTTGAAGCAGGAGAAACTTCCAATTAGAAAGTGGCACGCAGCTTTTCCGCATTCTGATGTGGAAGTTGGGTGGGCCCTTTACACTTGTACACAAGTAGCTTTCCAATATTCTTGAGGAGAGTCCTGAATGTGGGGAAGCAGCCCCCATCAGAGGTCTGACACTGGGCTTAAGTGTATATAAATATAAATATAAAATTGTATAAATTTGGTTTACTAGCAAGACAGCTTCCGCAGAGCTGAAGATAGTTTCTCTTAAATCTGGATTCAGCCTATCCTCTACCAGAAAATTATTATTTTGGTCTTAGAAGTTGTGTTTATAATTTTTGTTTAAGAATTTGTTCCTGGGGACTTCCCTGGTGGTCCAGTGGCTAAGACTCCGTGCTCCCAATTCAGGGGGCCTGGGTTCGATCCCTTGTCAGGGAACTAAATCCCACATGCGGCAACTAAGAGTTCACATGCTGCAACTAAAGATTCCACATACCGCAACTAAAAGATCCCGCAAGCCACAGTGACGATCCTGCATGCCGCAACTAAGACCCGGCATAGCCAAATAAATAAATAAATTTTTTTTTTTTTAAATGAATTTGTTCCCACTCAGGCGGGTGATGAAATCATATTATACGTGCAGTTGCAACTTTCCTTTGCCTCACCTTGAAGGCAAGACTGGAAGCAAACTGTACTGAATTTGGTGCATTGACATCTGGACTATAATGCAGCCCTTTCACATAAAGTATTATTTGAGATGGAGTTGGGCAAACACCAAAACACCATGACTGTTTCGAGTAGTTGGTGGAACCAGATCCCATTAGTGTAAAGGATGCGGATTATCCCGTGTTAAGAACGGAATTCTCACTCACAGGCACTGTTTGTGTATATGTGTGTGTGTTGACACATGCCCCACGGAAGTCTGATGGTTGCGATGCAGGGACTTGGATGTATAGTTGGGCTTTAGGTTCTAAGAGTAGCTACTTATGATGGCAGCTGTTAGTAAATGATTATAAACTAGTGGCCCATAGTCCCATTGAAATCCATAAAAAAAGTTTGATTTGGCCATGGCAGTGTCATTTAAAAAAAAAAAAAAAAAAGAATCAGGTACCAGTGTTGAAAAATAAAGTTTCATTTAAAAATATGACTTTCAGACTTTTCTTGCAAAATCAGATCTGGCAAAACTAAGTCTTTGTTCCCACAGGTCAACAATCAGTTGGCTCTAAATAGCAGCTTCTCCCTTTAAATTGGGCATGTACTAGCCAGTTCACCACCACTCTCGCCCATATTATTCCTGATATTGCAGCCAAATGTCATGGCCACTCTTCTTACACCACACAGCCTTCACACCTTTCCATTACCAGCCAGACCTCTGTTGACATTTGAGTTCACAACTGCTACGCCACCCAAGCCTTGCAAAGGTCCTAGCAGGGTCTCAACCACCTTATGGAGAATTACAAGAACAGTGTCCCCTCCTAGGAGCTGGGCAGTTAGAGGCGGAGTGGCAGTCTGATCAACTTCACTAGCAGCAAAGGTAACAAATATCCCCTTGGCCAGCAGGATGGGAAGGCTGCAGAGGGGGACCAGACTGCAGCAAAGCTCCTAGTCACATGCGAGGCAGGATCCTGGACACTCTCCAAACAGTGTGGTAGATAAGTGGGTGCTAATATCTGGCAAGTGGATAGACAGTCTTTTCCCGTAATTATCTGGACACAAAAATAAAAGGTAACCTCAGTTTGTAGTGACAAGCTGATGAAGCGGCACAAGTTGGGGGAGGAGGTGGGGAGGTCATCTCACAGTCACCTCTTCACATTTACCTACAACCATTTTCTCACTTGTTTTTCACTCAGTCTTAACTTCTTGAGAAGGCATGTTGCCAGGCTTTGGCTTTAAAAAGAACAGAAATCAAGCAGTTTTCCTTTGGAGTCAGTAAATAAGGAAAAAAAATAAAAACAGTAACAAAATTAATGGCTACAGGGTATCACCGATTCAGATATGGGTCACGCCTTCTCACAGAGAACACATCTTAAAACTTATACTTTCCTCTGTTGTCATGAATGTTTAATCTGTATGAATATTTTGCACACCTGTATAATAGAATTGTATCGAAGAGAATTCTGGGACTTCCCTGGCTGTCCAGTGGTTAAGACTCCACGCTCCCAATGCAGGGGGCATGGATTTGATCCCTCGTCTGGGAAGATCCTGCATGTTAAAAAATTGACAATATATAAGTCTGTATGTTTGTATTTGCATTTGGAAGGATCTGCTGCCCTGCAGTTCAAGACTGAGCATTTTGACAGGAGGGGAACTATCTGGATTGGCTGTAATGTGGAAGCGGGGTGGGTATCCTCTGTTTGGAAGGAACTGCTTAAACACAAGAGGTGAAGCTCCAGCTGAACATCATTATCCAAGGAGAAGTAGTATTTTAGTTTTGATGGAAAGTCACTAAAGAGTCATTGTGAACTCAAGCTGTGCAACGTCGTACAGACTACAACGTGTCAGAAAAGAACAAGCAAAGGACAACAAGTCTTCTGTGTGTTGGGTTATTTTGAACAAATTCATTCTATTGATGTGACTAGTTTTTAATTTATTTTATAATTATGAAAAGTACCTATACAAAATGTCTACTGATTATAAACTTTGTGTAATCTATAAGCATATGGTAAATGAAAGTGCAGCACATGCAGAGAAACAAGTGCTTTTATAAGTGTAAACAGAGAGAGGAAATAGCTGGATAATAGAAAGTGTCCATGTGCAACTTTACAAAATAGTGTCAAATTGCTCCCCAATGTAGTTTATCAATTTACATTCCCATCAGTAGTATGTGAGAGTTCCTGTGTCCATCCATGGTTATTTCTGTCATTATATCTCTCAAGTACCTAGCACAATGCTGAACACATAGTAGGAGGATAAGTGATGTCTGATGAATGAATGAATGAATGAGGACCACGGTTTGTTTACCATTGGGATAGTCCAAAACACAGGTCCAGCACCAGGTCCAACAAAAGGCAAGTAGGGGCAGAGCCAGCATTACACAAGTGTCTGCTCAGAGAAGCAAAGTAGAACATACTACCTGGAAAGTATAGTGGCAAGAAAACAATCAAATCCCAGGTGAGAAAAATGTAACAGAAGATGGCCAAGGCATGACAGGTAGTCAGTAGGCAATATGCAGAGATCCAGGCAGCAATGTGACTACCTCTGTGAGTTCTTACCAGTGGGAACCTTAACTCTGAAGGCAAGACCCCAGTTTCTGGAAGGCAGTATCAGAGAAACTATGGGCTTTTAGGGGGGAAGGAGAGTAGGATGCAAAGGACATTAAGGAGGATGGGACATTGAGTGGAACCGGAAAAAAATCCCAGAACTAGAAATCAGAGTGGGTCTGCCAGACCATCTATGCCTCTATTCTCAGCCCTAGACCCACAGTGTTCACAGATGTCAATATATTTCTGGCTGTAGTTCAAGATCCATGGTGTCAAACTTAAAATATTTCTTTCCTGTTCATAATTCATTTTACCCTGGCCACCTTCTCACTGATGGCCATCATTTGTATTCCATTCCTTTCTCTGTCTAATCTTTCCTGCTTTGTAATTCAGTCATGTACTCCTGGTTGCCATCTTTAATACTAAATTGTGGCTTCCCAATTTTAGCTCAATCCACCGATGTGTTTATTCCAAGTTAATCTGCTAGTATTTACTGTCCTCCTCACACACTTTATTGTCTATGGGATATTTCTGTATCACCTTCCTCGTATTACTCACTTCAGGAAGGATTATTTTCCAATACAATGGCAGGGGAAAGGGAAACCAAATGATGATCAGATATTGGGAACACAAAAGAATTCTAAATTTATCTAGAGTTCTGAGAGAAAGAATACCTACAGTAGTGGCTCGACATTCATTGACTTCAACAGTGCTAGGACTATGTTTTCCAAAGAAGTAGGTACACAGTATCAGGAAGTCAAAACACAGTCACAGAATATTATGATGGTGAAACAATGCAAATGATAACATTGTCCACAGTCTTCCGTCTTTGTTCTATGCGTCCTATAATAAGGATATAACATAACATTGTTTCTTTGTGTTTCCCTAGTGTCCCTATATACTGAAGAGATAGGGTTAAATTTTATTCTTTAATTGGATCACATTAATTTTTAATTTGATGGTTAAAAAGTTCAAAGAATGTGCAATGCATAACCATATTTAATAGGCACATAAATATCAATTAATGAAGGGAGAAATTTTACTTATGTCTGAAAGCATTGCTGATTTAACTGAGGGACTTGAACTTTAGCTATGCTCAGAGATATGTACTTCATTGGTCTACTGTATGACTGGACACTATGAGCTCTTTCACAAATTTCCCTAAATCAATAGTTTCTTGGAATATTGACAAATGAAATATTCAATACCTTCACTCCTTTCCTGGCACTCATAGGGCATATCTGAAATATTGCACAAGCATTTGTACCACCAATACAATGTAACAGATCTCAAACATTAAGTACATAGAATGCAGAATTAAATTGAGAATTTTTGATCAGTCCTATTCTACAAAATCCAAGCTCATGCCTACTACCATGCAGTAGGCACTGGTTGGGATTCAGGTCTCACAGTCTCTCCTTGGTCTGTAGAATCTATGAGCTGGGTCTCACCATGAGGTCAACAAGTGTCTCTTTAACACGCTACATTTCCCATCCTTTTCACTGTTGGAACCCAATGAGATTATCCATTAAAAGAATGACACCGAACCTGGCACACAGTAAGCCATTGGTTCATTCATTTATTCATGCGACAAATACTTATTCCTACAAGTATTCCTAATGCGGGAACCTAACACTATGGTCTGTGCTGGAACTCAATCTAGAATATGTTATACATGTATCTTAAAAATTTGCATGCTACCATGTGGATATACAGATCTATCTATTGAGAGAGAGAGAGACAGAGAGACAGAGAGAGAGAGGGAGAGAGAGAGAGAATGTATATTCTTCTTAGTCAGGAGTAGAATATTTTGTAACTGCATAGCCTTGCCCTTGGATATCTTAGAAATTACTTAAAGGAAGGGAAAGAAGAAATATAAGGAGGAGGAGGAAGTGAGAAAAAGAAAGAGGAAGAGGATGAGGAGAAGAAAACACTAATCCAATGGTATTTTGAAATGCTTCCTTTCTGTTTTTATTTTCTTTACAGTCTGGTTTTATTTTTTTAACTAATTGATATACATTCTAGTTTTCTTGTTTTGTTTTTATCTTCTCAAATTTTTCCAATTATCATGTATAACTTTAGAGAGTATGCAAAAATATATATATATACTGGAAAAACTGAAGAAACAAGATAACTTTGAAGTTACCAGTTATCACCAGAGCCCAGCTGGGCCCTTAGATACACTTGGTGTATGGACCTAGAAGAGCCACCCTCTTTGGCAAACTGTAGTCTGCTGACCTTGGCAGCTGAAGTGAGGGTTGCTGCCCGAGGCACAGGCATTATGAGGTAATAACAACAGGTAAAATTAAATGAGGGTGATGACAACCAAGAAATAGATTAAAACCATCCCAGGATACTTTCAATCTACTAAAAAAGGAGTAGGATGACCGGAAAGCATTAATAGTCAAAGGCAAGATGTCCTCTGCTCTCAAATCAACCACAGCGAGGAACCAGACAAATAGTTCATAAATCTTGTCCAAAGAAAAGAAATAAGGAATTCAGATCTTCCTTATCTGAAAACTCTCTCATCTGTTCTCCACTATTTATTCATCAATTTACATCCTTACTTGGATTTTAAAATAATTTAAGATATCTCTTTCATTTCCTCTGGAAAGGGATATGCATTAATAATTTATGCCTTGCCTCCCTTTTTTTTGAAAAGCAGTATAGCAATGTTTTTAATGGATTAATTGCCAAATGGTCCTGACACAGCCACTTGTGTATACACAAGCTCACATTAGGCGTGACAAATGCAGAATGATATGTAGAAACTAACTTCGGCAAAAATCCTGACGTGTGACATGTGCCATTATAGGAAACTTGCCTAACACAGCACGTATGCAACTAGAGAGTTTGCCTTAAGAAAAGTGCTGTGGGTACATATATTTTGCTATTTCTTCTGAAAAGTGCTTTGAAAATATTCATTTACGTCACACAACACAGACTTGTATCCAGAGGTATGTCAAAGTAAATTATGCATTAGAAATATTTGCCAAAAGAATAAATCACTTTTCTTAGATCAGCCTACTATCTAAAAGTTTCTCCCTCACATTGCAGAAGGATAAATATTACAAGGTGAAAAGGAATATATACTTTCTATAATGCTTGTATACAGTCTTCCTAGAAGAGAAAGCTGAGACATTTGGGGGATCTTTCTATAACCTTTTTTAGTACTGGTTATATAAATGCATATATTTCAACTAAATTATGACCAATGTTCAAACTAAGGATGAAATAATCAGTAAGATTTGTAACATTGTTTTTCTGCCTCCAAGTCTCAAAATTAAGTTTTCCCTTGATTAGACCTCTTAGTTCAATAAGTATTTATTGTTTTATTACTGAAAAATGATATATATAAGATCTTATGCTAAAAGGTAACACAGAAAATGCAAATACAAAAAATAAGCAGATGTCTTTCCTTGTAAACTAGCACTCAGTTGGAGTTTCTACAAATATTGCAAACCAGAGTGGCAGACTTTTCTATATTAATATCTCTCACGGGGGTGGGGGGAGTAGAGGGTTGGAAAGCCTTAGCTTAAACCGTTTAAGTACTCCAAACAAGGCATGATTTTCCACTTAAGCAATACTTCATTTTCAATGGAGACAATGAAACCTGCTTAATCCATACTACCACTGGAGAGTTTTAAAAAAAGATGTTGTTTAAGAATCGGAACCTGCTGTATAAAAAAACAAATAAAATAAAATTCAAAAATTAAAAAAAAAAAAGAATTGGAGACAATCAGAAACAGAAAAATAGAATTGACTGATTCCTATAGAAAAGTTGTTACCTTGCCAGGGTTGCTTTTCTTAAAAGGAAATACATTTCCCTTACTTCTGTAAATGATATTTAGGGAAAGAGGGTTAGCAAAGAGGTCCCTAAACCTTGGAGCTCATAGCTGGCCCCTAGTTTTGCATTTCTGGTATTAAATTCCTCATTCTGAAAGCCGTACATATGTTCATAGGCTGTTGGTTGACTAATAGAAGGTGGAGAGGAAATCCTTCCTCCTCTTTTTAAAACTCTTCAATTCTAGAATTATTGTCTCTCCAACTACTCCTCTCTTTTCTACATGATGTCAAGGCCAAATGCTTTCCACCTGGAGGCCTTTGTTAACATCCTCATAATCCCAAGGAGAGGTTCCTCCTTACTCAAATCTCAGATGGCAAGGAAGAAGACAGAACTCCTGGTGACCCAACTCTACTGCAATTCAAGAGTAGAAATATAGGTCAAGAGGAAGACAGCATCCTGCCTTCAGATGCATCTTGCAGGGAGGCAAGGGTGTGGAGCACAGAGAAAAGCACCTCACCCACGTAAACAAAGCTGATGAGGGTGCGCTCAGCAGCTCAGGAACTTCCGCAGCCAACATCTGCTATGACACCTATGTTTATAGCTATAGCAATGGCACCATGTCAAAAAGGATTAGTTCACTGTCACAATTCATTAAAGGCCAGCCTTGTTATGAAAAAATGTAAGCTAGGACTTTTTTTCTCCACCTTTATTGAAGTGTGATATTTATCTTGCATAACTGAAAAACAAAGAACACTTTACAAATTTATGTGTCATCCTTGGTATAGGCTATGCTAATCTCCGTCTGGTTCCAATTTTAGTATATTTGCTGTGGAAACAAGCACTAGGCTTGCTCAGATTTTTATTTGGGGTGTTTGTATTTTTTAAATTATTATTTTGATATTATTTAGATCTGAAAAATCATCAAGTCCCAAATTAACACACACACACACACACACACACACACACAGAAAAACAAAACAAAACACAAATAAGAATATAATAGTGGCTATCTTTACATGACTTCTAAATTTTTAACTTATTTTGATGATCAGTATTGTCTGAAGTTTCTGTAATGAGCATTTATTTACTATCTAGAGGTTAAGAACAAACACAGAATTTCTTTTTCCTCCAAAAAATTTGATTATCCCATATCAAGTGATTTTCTTCTTCTTTCTATTTTAATGTAATTTTTCAAATGTTTACAATAGATACATAGAATAAGAAAAAAGTAATAATTATTTTATTTCTAAAAAGACTTTGGTGATGAAATTGTTTATTTTTTTAGCCTGAATGCTGGGAGCATGAAAAGATGGAATTTAGGAGACCAGCACAATAAAAAGGCTTAAATACTCTATTAAAAATGATGAATCAGCAAAGGCAGAAGTATTACCTTACCAGTGTAGAAGGATGTTCTGGGCCCAGCTGGGTAAGCTATAGTTCACACTTAGGCAAACTCACCACTTGTACTAAAGTGAGCTGCTAGACCAAGTCCTACCCTCCATCTGGCCAGAAAGACGGACAGCTAGAAAGCATTTGAAACGGAGATAGCAAGCCCAATTTATTCGTAGTATCAAGCACTGTTCCATGAACTGTCTGATCACTTACATAATGTTAATTTGAGTTAGAAATTAAGGTAAAAGGCCCAGAAATGACTTAAGGAAATTTGCAGGCCCTACACCACCAGAATGTGCAAATCACTTCATCTCCTGGACCAAACTGTTTATTCATTAGTAAAATAAATATTTCTATGGTCTTTCTCAATTCTAATAGTCTATGATGTGTATTGTTTCATAATAAATGAACTTACTCATATGCAGGAAATTGCTGTCCTCTAATTTCATTCTGGGAAATATTTGACCAAAGTGAAATTGATTTCGGAGAGGCAGCAGTGAGCGGTGGCGTGAAGCGAGACCTTAGCTCCCTGCCCAGGAATTGAACCTGGGTGGCCTGGATGAAAACCAGGAATCCTAACCGCTAGACCAGCAAGGGCTAAAGGCTAGAAGCAAATTTTCCCTGGCTCTTGCCCCCCATGAAAAATGTATTTCTCGAGGATGCAAAAACTGTAAAAAATAGGTACAAAGTTTATTATTAGAGACACAGTACAACAACAAGTGGGAGAGCACACAGAGAAACAGATGGTTTAGCTAAAACAGAAGCAAGGCAGAGATGCACACCCAGAGAGACAGAGTGTGTCTCATTTATACAGGGCAGTTCTTTCAGGTCTTTGTTTACCTTTGGCCAATTATCTGGTTTCTTTTTCCACACCTGACCTGCCCTAGGACCCTTCCCAACATGGGTGTGCCACTTTTTCCAAGATGGATTCCAGCCCAGATACCTATGGGGGGGCCCTTGGCATCACATATTATGGGATGGTGCCCCTTACTTTTTGACCCCCAAGGAGCCTTTCTGTGCATGTGTAGTGTCCCTTGCCCCAGGATGGGAAATATATGACCTCTTGATCCTTTACTCAAACAAGGTTTAGCCCCTCTCTGTTCCTGCCATGACTGTTATCTTAAAGTGTCATCAGAAGACAAAGCCTGGCTGTTTACCCTGTTTCTGTTGTTACTTCTATTTCGAAGTGGAAACAAGAGGCTGGTTGTAAATATCTAACCTGGAGCCCACCTATCTCCTGTCTCAGGAGATGCAAACAGGAGGCTAGTTGTAAGTGTCCAGCCTGAAGCCCACCTTTTTCTCGCCCCAAGAAATGTAAGCAGGAGGCCAGTTTTAAATGCCTAGCCAGAGCCCATGGATCTGCTGCCTCAAAATTAATAGAGAAAAAAATTGTTGATGAATAGTTATCATATAGACATAATAAAGCAGCTATCAGAATGTAATTTTAGTTGTGGTTCTTAAAGGAAAAATTCTTTAATGTCCACCCAAGATACTGCACAATGTTCTTTATGAGGGAAAACCCCAAAGTAGGCATCATTCAGCTAAGGCAGCAACCCTTAGAAATTCCTTTATTTTTGTTCTGAAGTGCCAAGCCAATAACATCATGTTGATGAAATCTTCAAACTTTGTCCCTCGGTGCCATCATGACAACATGCAAACATTTTAACAGTGTGTACATTAATAACTGTTGTCACCTGCATAATTTCTCTAGGAGTTTGCCTACTAATCTTACCACTCACTTAAGCAGTTGTGAAACTGTTGATGTATGTAGTTATTTTTTAAAAGCCCCAAGAGAGTAATTATACTATAAGGGTAGGTGGATACATATAATTCGGAATTTTGACTCAGAGATCCCTACCTAGAAACTCCCTGACAATGAAACTTTGTCAGAGAGACAAATGCTCTTATATATACAGGAGAGACCACAGTGCCTGGAGAAGAGAGGGTGTAGTCACCCCAAAAAGAAGCGGTGGTGCTTTGGTTGCAAAGCCCTGGGGCAAATGCCAAAAGCTGGTGTTTTTCTGCAGCTTTCTTCCCTTTGCTTGTAGCCTTCCAAATGCTGCGCACACTCACCCACAATAAAGTCTGAAATTATGAAAAATCCCTGGGAATGAAATTGAGAATTTAACAGTTTCTCATTTTCAAAGAGCAAAGAATCTTTTCTATAGAGAAAAGGCAGTCATTTTTCAGTGGATTAATAAATCCTTTCATTCTTATCTGGAAAAAGGCCTCTTAGAAGTTGTTTGATCTTTCATATTCTTTTAGCTAAACTAGTCAATTGAACGTTGATGTGTGATTTAGACATCTTTTTCTCCTGCCATTGGAGCTAATGCTGTTGACTCATTTTGTTGCCAAAGGTAAGTTCATATGCCTGATGCACAGTGAGGCCAAATAAACCCAGACGTCAGAATATGGAGCAGAGAAAGGACCATGCAAGGGGAACAGGTGGCTGGTGCTCAAAAGACCTGAACTCTCCTATGGGTTTCAGGGAAGAGTTTTTGTAAGCAGAATTTTGGGGGAGGGCTGCAGGGTGTGTGGCTTTCTTCTGGTTGGTTGGTGGTGAGGTAACAGGGCAGTGTTCCCACAACCTCAATCATGAGCCTTCTGCTTCAAATTGGTCTGGAGTCTCTGCACGTACTTACCATCCTCCACCTGGATGGGGGGCCTTAGTTCTAGAAGAACTCAAATGTGTACTGTTATGTGCATTCCTTGAGGGGGGAACTAGGATTCTGCTTTCTTGCTGCACTATTGTTTCTTGACTGCTTTTCCTTTGTTTCTGCATTCTCTCATTTCCCTAATCACAAACTGTTTGAATCTGCCCTTTGGAACTCAGGGAAGTTCTAGGAGGCTGAAGCCTTTTTCCTGCAAACAAGAAATGGGGGGTAGGGGAGGTGGGGGCAATGACACAACAAGGCTTTTGCACCTGGGAGGGTCCCACAGGGTCCTGCTCGGTTTCAATTTGAGGAAACCACCATGAGACCCTCAGGGGAGGAACCACTGGTTGTTATTACTAAGTTGAGCAAGTTTTAAAACTAGTAACATGGAGAGGAAATGTCTAAAGTGTGAGTCAATCCTCTTCTTTTTTCTGAATAAGGACTTAAACTGTATAATAATTATAAGTGTGATCTAAAAAGGGGAGGGGATTATAAACCAAGTTGTAAGCATTAAGCTGGATATAATACAGCTGCTTCAAGTCAGATCTAGCTATTCATTTAAGACCCCAACAGGCATAAATATACTCATCTGGGAGGGAGTCATGCTCTGAATGATGAGTTCATGCTAAAGGATTCATCCAGATTATACACTCTAAAAACTGACACGTCGGTAAAGTTTCTCAAGTATGATTTGATACACATTATCTCCTCCTTGGTCTGCAAAGTCCAGCTCTTTTGAGATTCTTCTCCAGCCTGAGACTAAATTAGCCTTTTCCTTCTCCTTGCCCCCATAGTACATCATAGATTTGAAACCAAGCAGGACCCTGTGGAGTCATCCTGGGTACAAAAGCCTTTCCTTTTCTAGATTGTAGGAAAAAGGCTTCAGTCTCCTAGACCTTCCCTGAATTCCAAAGGGCAGTTTCAAACAGTTTGTGATTAGGGAAATGAGAGAATGCAGAAGCAAAGGAAAAGCAGTCAAGAAACCATAGTGCAGCAAGAAAGCAGAATCTTAGTTCCTCCTCAAGGAATATACGTAACAATATACCTTTGAGTTCTTCTACCGGAACTAAGGCCCCCACCCAGCTGGAGGATGGTAACTGGATGCTGAGACCCCAGACTGCTTGGAACCAGAAGGCTCAAGATTGAGATTCCGAGAACACTGCCCTGTTACCTCACCACCAACCAACCAGAAGAAAGTCACATACTCTGCAGCCCTCCCCCCAGATTTTGCCTATAAAATCTCTTCCCCAGGGCCTTCCCTGGTGGTGCAGTGGTTGCGAGTCTGCCTGCCAATGCAGGGGACACGGGTTCGAGCCCTGGTCTGGGAAGATCCCACATGCCGCGGAGCAACTGGGCCCGTGAGCCACAACTACTGAGCCTGCGCGTCTGGAGCCTGTGCTCCGCAACAAGAGAGGCCGCGATGGTGAGAGGCCGTGCACCGCGATGAAGAGTGGCCCCCGCTTGCCACAACTAGAGAAAACCCTCGCACAGAAACGAGAACCCAGCACAGTCATAAATAAATAAATAAATAAATAAAAATTTAAAAAAAAAATGCCACGCAACGTACTGTCCTTACAGAAATTGAACTATAAAAAAAAAAAAAGAAAAAAATCTCTTCCCCGACAATCATTAGGGAGTTTGGGTTTTTTGAGCATGAGCCACCTGTTCTCCTTGCTTGGCCCTGCAATATACCTTTCTCTGCTCCAAACTCCAATGTTTCCATTTGTCTGGCCTCCCTGTGCAGTGGGCACACAAACTTGGGTTTGGTAACAGATTCTGTTGCCAAAATCTTGGCTTTCTGTGCACCGATGCCAAACAGAAATACGAGACAAGGTTATGGAGGAGAAAGAAAGAGTGGCTTTATTTCTTTACCAGGAAAAGAGGGAACACAACTAGCAACTCAAGAACTGTGCCCACTTCACTGAGGAATAGGGAGAGGTTATAGAGTCAGGACTCGTGGTCAGAGGTATGTGATAAGGATCAAGGGAGTAAGAGTCTTGTGTTCTTCTTTCTTCCACAAAGTTTCAAAAGGGTGGGGTTGCTGGCAAGATTAGGGGGTGTGCAGGGTCTCAAGTGGTCAGGTCTTCTAATCTTGAGGAGCTTCTCTGGTCCCTTTAATCTGACCTCAGGTGGTTTCCTGGCTGCTCCTCCCTTGATTAGCAACTGTTCGAATCTGCCCTTTGGAACTCAGGAAAAGTCATGGAAGCTGGAGTCTTGCCTACGAGAAACGGGGGACAAAAAGGCCCCTGTGCCCAGGAGCCGCACAGGGCCCTGCTTGGCATCAATTCTTCTGTTATGATCATAGTTAATACATATAATGTTTACTATGTGCTAGACATTGTTCTAGGTTCTTTAGATAAAAGAACCTATTAAATCACTTAAACTTCAAAGTAACTCTATGAGGAAGGTTCTATTATTTTCCCCATTGAGCAAATAAATGTTAAGTAACTCTTCAAAGGCCATGCACCCAGTAAACGAAATAACTGATTTGGAACCCAGGCAATTTGGATTAAAAGTCTATGCTCTTAACCACTATGCTAACTATTTCACTGGATTTTAACAGTCTCTTTACATTGTAGGTAATTGTGATATTATGATTTATAATAAGAAATATATAGTTGGTCTTCATGCCCATTTCTGGTACAAGAGATCTTAAAACCCTAGGAATTTCCTAAGTGACTAGTGCCATTAAAGTGTCTTTTGTTATGTTAATGAGTGGCTTTTGGGAAGCCCTTAGATCACCTAAGGGTGGGGTCTGGTTGCCAGGGGAACCAAGCACATGATTAGAAGTTTGGATCCTTTAATCCCACCTCCTGACCTCCAAGGAGAGGAGAGAGGCTGGAGATATAGAGTTCAATCATCCTCGGCCGGTGATTTAATCATTCAAGCCTGTTGTGATGAAAAGGAAAGGGTTCCGAGAGCTTCCATGAACCAAAACACTTCCACATCGTCTGTGCCAGGTCCCAAACTCCATGAGGACAGAAGCTACTTTGTTTAGGACCTTGCCCTATGTATCTCTTCTTCTGACTGTTACTGCATATTTTAAAAAATATCCTTTGTAACAAACTGGCAATCTAGTGAGTAAACTCATTTCCTGAGTTCTGTGAGCTGCTCTAACAAATCAGTCAAACCCAAGGGGGGTGCACGTGGAAACCTCTGATTTATAGCCAGCAGGTCAGAAGCACGGGACAACCTGGACTTGCAATTGGCATATGAAGTGGAGGGCAGTCTTGTTGGACTGAACTGTTAATCTGATGCTATCTCTGGATAGATAGTGTCAGAATTGAATTGAATCATGGGATACCCAGCTGGTGACAGAAAATTGCTGGATGGTGTGGGGAAAAAACCCACACAATGGAATTGGGTAAAGAATAATAGTCCTCCTTAAGAACTGACTGTTCATTCCTTCAGGATAGGTATTATAACTTTCTCATCCTTATATCTTCACTGCTGAGCTTAATAGATTTTGTTGAAATGAATTGCAAACTCCTTGCAGACTAGGATCTTTATTCTTTTTACGCTCAGAGTATTCAGTGTACTTTGAATGCTCTGCACGCTAGGAATGATAAATAAACAGAGATAAAGAAATGAACTTATCTCCTTGTGAATAGGGTAAATTTTAAAGAGAAGGGCAGCAAGTGCGGTAAAATATAAAAATATAAATGGAATTTATTTCAGAAACTGTTAAGGATTAAGAAGTCAGCAAATCTGACTCCTTTTCAAAAGTTCAATTCTTCTTTCTCCTTAGCAAACTCTCCAATAATTCACTTCTCTTAAAACCATACTTCCATCATCTTATGCGCTTATAAACTTTGTCCTTGGAATTCTTAACCATTCCTGGCTTAGATGAGCAATTCTGAGCCTTTTATCCTCCTGGGCACCGAAGCTGTTCCTTGGGTAAGGCGAACACATAATTACCATCCGTAGGGCTCACTAAAAGTACCTTGACCTCCACAGATATTTTTTAAGTCACTTACGTGACTCCCCATCTCCTCCTCTCATCCCATCCCCAGTCCTGGGAATCACTATCTAAGACCACTTCTTATCTTCCCCTTGCTTGTTACTGGCTTTTATTCTGTTTTGGAGAGCTAATAACCTTTTTCCATTTTTCTATTCTGTTAATTGACAAAAAATGTACAACCTTAAATGTGAGAGTTATGTTTTATTTGGGGACATTATTGAGGACTATAGTATGGGAAGGCAGCCACTCAGATAGCTCTGAGGAAACTGCCCCAAAGAGGTAAGGAAAGAGCCAGGATACATAGGAGTTGTTGCTGGAAAAAAATATGTAGTCAAACATCGACAGATTAGTGCTAATTACCAAAGCAAAACACCTCAAGTTAATGATTTTAGTGCTTTTCCATATATGCGAAGATGAAAGAGTCTGGGCTTATTGAAATCATTCCTTTGATGTGCCTCTTAACTAGGGCCAGTAGGGCCAGTAGCCTGTTTTTCTCCACCCTGAATTCCCCTCAGTGTGCATCGTCGGGGGCAACTGCAGTGGCTTATGGCTTGATGGAGGGCAACATTCATTCTTTACCGGAATGGCAGGCAATATTCTTTGTCCATGTATCTATTTCTTCACTAACGATCCTATCTGTGCTTAGAATATACTCTGCTGTATTCCAAAGAATCCAAGAATTCCCTGTAATAAGATCCCCTTTCTTTTCTAACATTCCAACAGATAAAATTCAGACTTGTGCTTACATAATTTCTTCTGTATTGTATCTTTGAATGCGACAGTTACTGTATTTGCCATATCAAAATCTTAATGATCTGACAAAGCCACAGTCCAAAGTTGGTCTGGCAGCTCTCTTCAGCAGCTGTCTTCCAAATGTTGACTCAGGGAAGCTCCACTCTCTCAGAATCCTTCACCTACAGTCTTGGGGCAATGAAGAGAGTGCACAGAAAATTATGAAGGACATTTAAGGAGACAGGTCTGGACGTGGCACAAATGGCTTCTGTCCACAGTCTCTTTACCAGTCTGTCAACCTAAATAAAACTAGGAAACAATAATCAAGCAGAAAGTGTTTATTTGGGATCAAAGGATTACAATTCCCGGCACACAGATACACAGACTCAATTCAAACAGTGTCAGCCAGGGAGTAAAAGTCAGGAGCTTTTAAAGGCAAAGAAGGGAGGTTTGCATTACAAACAGTTTTAATTGGAGTTAGAGACAGAAGCTAGTCTTGGCTAAACATGACTGAGTTCTCAGGCTATCCCTAGGGAGAAGGGAAAGTCTGTTACTGTGACAAGTTGCAAGTATTCTTGCTGGGTCCTTGGAATATTTGTGGTTTGGCCTAGTTCAAAAGTTCATGGCTCCACCCAGTGAGGACCTGTGTAAGGTCCACCTCCTTAATGGCCTATCAGCTCCATTTTAAAACCCCTTGACATAAGTGACTCCGTTTTGTTTCACATTTCACAAGTCCTATGGCTTCAATCTAGTTGATCTAACTGCAAGAGGCACTTTGAACTATAGCACTCCCATATTCCCTAGAGGAGGGAATAAGATTAGAGAGCATCTAGTCAGTCTCTGCCACAGTCCTCCTTTCTGGCCACTCATTATCCCTTTTATTCATCCTCCCACACAGGAAACACCTTCACCCCCACCACTAACCCAAAACCTTTAATCACGAACTGTATCAACTCAAAATCCAGGCTCTCCAGTTGACATGCAGTCCTTCTCATCTAATTAAGATGTGAGGCCCTAGGCTCTGGAGACCAATGAACCAAAGAGACAAGTAAGTGATCTCCACCCAAACGCATATCTAATTACAATGGTGGAGTAGGGATGAGATAACCACAATAAATACTCCATTTCAAAGGAGAATGAGAAACAGCAGTCGCTGGTTTGAACCAATTTTGAGATCCCATTGGGCAGACATGGCCCTTGAGGCAGGGACAATTCTTGATTAGGCTCCGATTATGTTTTCTGGGGAGAACTCCATTATCCAATGTTCTCAACCTCTGGTAGGCTCCTCCTTGTCTGTTATCCTGCTCGACTGCAAATGGACAGATCAGGGCCTGCAGGCGAGAGGGGCAGAGAGGGGTCAGAGGGCTCTGGGGTCTCAGCAAGCAGGGGCAGTGGGGAGCTCCTGGACCCTGATGGGAGTGGGGCCCCTGATATCAAAACCAAGGAGGGTCAGAGGGCCCCAGGGTGGGAGTGCTGATAATCATAGCCCATTTCATGCGTGGGGGAATCCGGAGGCCCAGAAATGCCAGAGTGCCCCAGGAGCCTGTAGTCCCCCTGGGGCAGTGGTGGATGGTGGCAGAGGCTCACTCATTCAGGGCCTCTTCCAGGTCCTAGAGGCACCACCTAAGCCTCCTCTAGGTCCTCCTGCACCCGCAGCTCACACTGCATTTGCAGCTCCTCTGGCAGGGACTGTAGCCCTGCGGGTGCAGCACCACCTGCGGGCAGGGCACCGAGCTGAGAGGCAGGCAGGTGCCGGGTCTCCCAGCCCTTTGCTCTTCAAGCAGCCCTGGCTCCAGCTCCACTCCCCCCAACCCCGCACCCCCACTCACTTGGACAGCCACTCACTTTTGGCAACCAGACACCATATGCCATACCGGTTCTACTTTCACTGGTGCCCTGCCACAGGTTGTTGCTTACATACTGCTACCACTATCAGAGTAGATTCTCCACTAGCTCCCGATGCAAAGTCGAGTGGGTTCAGCAGATTGGTTGAGCCCTGGTCATGTTCCTGTGCCCTAGCTGAAAAGGAAGTTGGGATACAGAGCATATGGCCTCTGGGACTTCTGTCAAAGATGCTTATGGTGGAAAATTCCCCAAATATACAAAGAGAGTTTGTACTCTGGGCAAAAAGAACAACAAAAGACAAACATTTACTTCAGACGCTTACTGAGCTATGCCTGGTAATTTCTGGGTTCCAGGGAAAGAAGTCAATGAAATAGTTCTTGCCTCTAAAAAGCTATAAAAGAAAGTATTTTACCTGACTCTATTCAAAGATATAGGAGCCTAGATATCTGACCTCATATGCACAATATCATTTTTAACCAATAGCTTTTGATGAATATCAGCAGATAGCAACTCCAAAGTTACAAAAATACAGTACTTGTGGATGAGTTTCTATGATTTCTCTTTAATTACTGAAGCTATGGTTCCTGATCTAGCAGAAGGATCACCTGTTTTCATATAGTCATGTCAAACAATTTTAGAAAAAAGGGTAAATGAAATAAAGACTAATGTTCATTTTCTATTAAATAGAGGCTGGAATTTCAGATGTTTCATAAAAGAATATATTACCTTTTCTACATTATGACATAAAAGAACTGTGGATCTCTGAAGAATATATCTTCCTACAGAGAATAACAAAGGAAATGTCCCTCTCCAGGGTTAAATTAGTAATTAACATTCAGTGAGTTGAATGATTGATCGTCTGAAAGAAAGTACTATAGGTCATCCTCACTTACCCTGCTTATTGCGGCAATGAACAAGGGAGTTTGTGACTTAACCTGTTTTGTAGGGATGGATCAAAATCAGAAGCGGAGGAACCAGGTCTCACAGATCCTGCTTCTTTGGGGAGCAAATCATGAGGAACGGTAACAATAATCAGCAACCAGAAGACAAATGCTAAGAAAAATAAGCGGGACCTTATAGTTCCAACACAGTCAGATCCCAAAGGGTTAGCTTGTTCATCTGTCTTTAGATTTCAAAATAGTCATTTTCGCAACTACAAAATCATTTTGAAATGCAATATGTATAAACATGCACATGAAATAACCAGAAAAAAAAGCATAATTATGATGAAAATAAAGAGGAAAGCCACATGACCACCCATTTACAGAGTGAATATAGATCAATTTACCACAATTATCAGTTTCCTTAGGTAATCTTTCTGAACCTATGCCTTCTCAATTCACCTAGTCAAAGAAATAAGTAACCTAACCTTCACTGTTAGGTGAAAAAAACAGATGACAGCTGAATTGTAATCATCAACTCTGAGTGATATAATAAGCTTTTTCTGTCTCAAATGGTAAAGTCTATCATTCCTCACCACAAAAAACAAACACACACACTCTTTAAACGTTTTGAAGCATTTTAATCAGCAAGCAAGGACATTCTTCAGATTCCCTGAGACGTAAAGTTGGCATTTTTCCACATGACAAACCTTCCCTACCCCATCAACTAAGAAGCAGTCAGTGATGTTAAAATACACGGAATATAATTAAATGTTCTACATGGAAGCATAATATCCCCTTAATATTCACATTCAACAGTTAAGAAACTATTATTTCAGCTATTTCCTCTAACAGGCTGTGCTGTATACTCCACTGCCTTATTTTCCTTTTGTGATTGTTCAAAGGAAGCAAGACAATAAATAGAATATAGAGCCAGAGGGTAAGTGCAAGACAAATAATTTTTAGAGGCACTGAGTTCCAAAGATATTCCTCATTCAAGGTCATGAATGATAACTAAAGAAAGATAAAATGGTAGCTTCAATTGAAGTAATTTCTAATGATAACATATTAAAATCTGAGAATGCAATTTAAGCCTCACATTATACCAGTTAACGAGATAATTGCAAAAGAATTCCCACTATGAAAAGAATCACCATATTTGTCACATGGAAAGGTGAAGTTTTTGATGATCATGGTACATCATCTTCTTTTTAAATATATTTTCTACATTTATGTTTGCTAGTATACATAGATGCGTCAATTAGAGCTTTATAGCTTATCTCGTTATTATCATTTGCCAAAACAGAATTAAAGTATAACTGCTATGATATTTATTATCTTTCCCTTACCCCAGGAAGAATATAAGAGAAGGGAATCATCAGAAGCCTGAGAATTCAACATGCTCATGCTCAGATAGCACTGACTTTCATATGCTCTCAAATTACCCCAGACCCCATACTCCAGGTTCTACTATATATTATTACTTTTAGATGATCAAGTGCACAAAATTGAATTAATCACTCTCTCCCATGTCACTGTATATTATCAGCATCTGTCCAATTTCTCTTATTTTTCCTCCTTTCATTTCACTATTTTTTCCATGCATCCACCATCCTCATCTCTCTTCCACCCTTGTGTATAAATACATATATTAAAATATATGCTCTTCCACGTTTATTTAGATACACAAGTATCCTTAGAAATAAGTGTAGGGTTGTTTTCTGAATATGTGTGTTTAATCTCCTTGAAAGATATTCTTTTATAAATCTCATATTGTTTCTTTTTTTTGTACTTGCCAAAATATTTTAAGATCCACCTAGCTATATATTAATCTAGAACATTAATTCTGATTACTGCATATAACTTTATTATGTGTCTATCTCTCACTTTACGTCTCATTTCTCTCCTGATGGGCATCTAGGCTTCTTCCATTCTTATTACCACACCCAGTGCTGTAAAAAATATTCTTAGGGACATGTGCAAAACACCTAGGATATAATTGCTACATCCTATAGAGAGTATAAGTAGAGTTAATGTACCAACTACTTGCAGTTGCTCTCTGGAATGGTTGCACTTTCTTTTAAGCTTTATGGGAGATTTCTTTTTTTTTTTTAATTTATTTAATTAATTAATTTATTTATTTTGTGGCTGCATTGCGTATTCATTGCTGTATGTGGGCTTTCTCTAGTTGCGGCAAGCAGGGGCTGCTCTTCCTTGCAGTGCACGGGCTTCTCGTTGCGGTGGCTTCTCTTGTTGTGGAGCACGGGCTCTAGGCGTGCGGGCTTCAGTAGTTGTGGCACGTGGGCTCAGTAGTTGTGGCTCATGGGCTCTAGAGTGCAGGCTCAGTAGTTGTGGCGCACGGGCTTAGTTGCTCTGCAGCATGTGGGATCTTCCCGGACCAGCGCTCGAACGCATGTCCCCTGCATTGGCAGGCGGATTCTTAACCACTGTGCCATCAGGGAAGCCCCTGGGAGACTTCTTATTTCCCAACATTCTCACCTCTACTTGATATAAGACTTTCTAATTGATGCTTTAATTCGCATTTCTCTGATTACTAGTAATGGTAAATAACTCTTCCTTTGCTAATCAGCCATTTGGGTTTCCATGTTTAGTTGTGTATTTTCTGTTTCAATAGCAGAATGCAAACATCATGGGTGCTGTTATTTATTGCATCTTCTTCCCTTTTTCCTCATTAGTTTTATCAGAAACTGGCCTAATCAATCTTTTACAAGAAAAACCAGCTTTAGATTTTTACAGCAATACCTAGCACATATGAATGATGAATACATTAATAAGTGACAAAGGAATGTCTTTTGCTATGTAACAAACAACTGAACAATTCAATGAATAAACGACGTTTATTTCTCACTCATGGGTGTGCAGACTGGTCTGAAGGAAGTTGTGACTCTGCTCAGATCTCCTGGGCTTGGCACTAGCCTGCAGTTTGGTTTAGGTATGCAATGAGAGGAAACTATCCTAAAGGCTTTTTTAAAAACTTTGCTTAATAGGTTTCATGTCTTAAGTCACCTTTCTTTAAAATATAGGAAAGAAAATGGTACATGATATTTATAACCCAGAAAAACTTAGTGAAAACCCAAGCAAGCTGTCAGGAGAATATCTTGAGTAAGATTATTTGATTATTCTCTCTTCTTTATTATAACTTAATATCCCCTATTTATTTTTTCTGACTTGCCATGTAAAGAAGATAAGGCACTCCAATATGCCAAATCGTTTTACTTCAGGGACTGTCTTCATCTCTCAGGAATATAACATCTACCCAAGGTTTGTTTTAAAAAACAAGTAACATGTGTTTTAGAAAACTGCATGAGATCATCAAACATGAAGGCACATTGCTATTCTGCCAGTATACGTGACCATACCAATTGTTAAAATTTTGAACAATTCTATATCTGTTCGTAAATAGAAGCTACCCTGAGCCCCATCCTTGTGCCTCCCACTGCCCCAGTCTGTCCCAAATGTACTCCTAATCCCCAGGTGAAGGACCAAGCAGGAGTCTCCCGGAATCTACTCTAGCCCTTTGACTGATGTCTGCTCTGATGGGTCAGTGCCCCATGCTGTCCTACATGTTATATATTTTAAATATCACCTCTGATTATAGGAAATAGTATATATTCACATGTACAGCTTGTAAATCAACTCATGGGAGGTTTTGTTGGCCTTTGTTCCTCCAGCAAATATACGCACATACCAATGACGTATGTCACACATATGTATGCTCTATGAAATCTCTGGGGTAAAGGAAGCAGTCCAGTCTTGTCTCTCCCTGAAGCTGTTTGAATTAAAGATGCTCTAGCAGCTTCTGATCCAAGCACAAGTTCTTCTCCCACACTTTCCACATCTCCTAGTTACCTCTTGGATTCATTCCTTTTCTTGCTCAGACACTTCATCCCACAATGTTTTCAAATAGGAGCTTTCTGTGTCAGCCTTCTCAGGCCTTGTGCACCCTACAATAATTATTTGGGCCTTACATATAATTAATTAGATTTTAAAATGCTAGCTTGAAATTTCTCCTATTTCAACACTTTCTCTGCACTCTTTCCATCTAGATACTAATATTCTTTAATCTTGCAAAATTCTGTCACTATGTCTTAACTTTTCTCTCAGTTGCTCCGCAGCATGTGGGATCTTCCCAGACCAGGGCTCGAACCCATTTCCCCTGCATTGGCAGGCAGATTCTTTTTTTTTTTTTTTTTAAATTTATTTATTTATTTATTTTTGGCTGTGTTGGGTCCTCGCCTCTGTGCGAGGGCTTTCCCCAGCTGCGGCAAGTGGGGGCCACTCTTCATCGCGGTGCGCGGGCCTCTCACTATCGCGGCCTCTCCTGTTGCGGAGCACAGGCTCCAGGCGCGCAGGCTCAGTAATTGTGGCTCACGGGCCCAGCTGCTCCGTGGCATGTGGGATCTTCCCAGACCAGGGCTCGAACCCGTGTCCCCTGCATTGGCAGGCAGACTCTCAACCACTGCGCCACCAGGGAAGCCCTGGCAGGCAGATTCTTAACCACTGCGCTACCAGGGAAGCTCCTACGTAAAGTTTTTATTTATATCAAAATTTAACAGAACAGGGGTGAGGTTTATTCCATGCTATAATACTTACTGTTCCATTTTTAAATATTTGGCTCTAGTACTCGAGTGTCAGAGTTTCTCTTGCTTTCAGGTAACCTATCTTGCCACTAGATGGAGAGTAATGACAGTTTATGGTCTTGTGGTAAACTCAGCTTTTAAAGATAGCTGTTTAAGTATAATGCATACGTATGGGGTCTTAGTCTGGTGAAGAATCAATATTCTAGTTTCAAAGGTGAATTTAGAACAAGTTCTTTCTCCTCTAAATCACTAAATATGATTTATTTCCCTAAATCTCCCTATGCTTATTTTGGGAAGAAAAGAGAGGATCTTTAACCTCAAGAATAGTAAAAAAATCAATCAATCAATCAATCAATCTCACCATTTCAGAGTAGATGCTTCACATGCTGCCTACTAGAAGAAAATGATGTGGGAACTGTTGTCCTGACAGCCCAGGGGTTCCCTGGGAATTCATGGAGCCGCATTAAATCAGGGAGGCCTAGTGATTCTGTCAGTGGATTCAAGCAGATGTAATGACAGCTCTATGTTTGGACCTTTCAGACCTCCCTGAGCTATAGAGCTCTTCCTCACAGAGCAGCTTTCCTTCCATGGCTCTTACTGTGAGTGGCAAGAAATTCAGAGCCTGGACCCGTGCACATGTAACCCACAGATCTCATAAAATTATACCCATAGATATTCAGATGCTTACGATTCAAGTCTAGTATTTGCACCTAAATTAAAGTGATGGCATCATAATCAAGTTACATTATCTTACTTCTAAGTTATGGCCTACAGGCTTTAATTAAGTTTAATTCAGTTTTTAATTAATTTAATTTTGGAGACAGTGAAAGAAGAAAGTTTCCTTGGTGTTTACTTGAAAGACCTAAAGAGGATGGTTTACCTACCAACACAGGGCTGTAGTATGGGGTCGCTAGATCTTAAAGTTATTTATTTAACTAATAGTAATTATATATGGATGATTACCATCATTTGAGATAATGTATGAATGCATTGCTGAGAAATACTGGGGAAATGGGTAGTCTAAGGACTTGATGGTACTTCACCTACAGTGAGAATTAAACTGTTAAAATTTACTAGCAAAAGAAATTAGAAGTTTTTAAATGATGTGTCATTTTTCCTTTTTAAAAGTATGAGCAAATGCATTAATCATGATTGACGATATGGAACAGGATGGCCAGAAAGAATATAAACTGGTATAAGTTTTCAAGAGGGGAATTTTGCAATAATTATTAAAAACTTGAAAAGTATTCATACTGTTTGACTGAGATTCCACTTTTAGGAATTTATTTATT
Source organism: Eschrichtius robustus (assembly GCF_028021215.1). Classification (NCBI taxonomy): domain Eukaryota; kingdom Metazoa; phylum Chordata; class Mammalia; order Artiodactyla; family Eschrichtiidae; genus Eschrichtius; species Eschrichtius robustus. Next base: position 65,356,457 of record NC_090827.1, on the reverse strand, counting down.
TATCACAGAGAAAAATATGTAACAACCTAAAAATCTAAAATCTAACAAATGGTTAGGTAAATTATAACAATGTTCTACTTGCATTCCAGTCGGCTTCTAGTATTCTTTCTGTGCCTTTGAGGTTGGAAAGTAAAAACTACATTTCCCAGATGCCCTAGCTGTTAGGGTTGAGAGTGGGTTCCACCACACAGGGACAAGAGATCCGTGGACACGGGACCGCAGCAGAGGCGGGTTTTGATGCTGTGAACGCAGGCGGAACCAGTGTTGTTCTGTCCGCCGAAACCTCTTGGTTTGATGACTTCCTAGTGGCAGTGCTGCTTCGGGAGTGAGGGTTGGGGGTGTTATTTTGGCGAGTGGAAGTCGTTCCCGGAAGCTCCTTAGCGCCTGCCATTACAAGGAGTTTAAGCCATCTAATACCGGGTAATAAATTCCTTCCTGCTGGAGCTAGATACAATGGTGTGCAACTGAACCGTAGCCAATAGCTCATTCATACGATGGAATACGACACATCAATTTAAAAATCACATGGTCAAAATTAATATATAATGATATAGGAGTAAATTCTGTAACTTTATTTTTACTGGCTCATTTTTTCACTGATTTATAATTTAATCATTTACACCAAAAACTGTTTTCTTAAAGAGCCTCTATATCTTTAAGAGCTAACAATTGAACACGTGAGTAGTTCAACCTGGTTGTAGGGAAAATTAAAAATGATGTTTTCACACAGCACTTAAAAAGATTTCCCTTATACACTAATATGTATAAAATAGATAACCAATAAGAACCTACTGTATAAAAAAATAAATAAAATTAAATTTAAAAAATTTAGCTTCAGATTTTGAGATTAAAAAAAAAAAAGATTTTCCTTCTGCTCTTCAGATAAGCCACGATTCTGTTGCTACACTACCCAGTTTCCCTCAAAGGCATTTGTTTTTAGGTGTAATACAGTTATCAACTAAAGTAGTCTGTTCTGTATTGTTTAAATTTGGCTCAAACCCACATAAATGGTAGAAATCCTGCACTCCTCCGTTTCTATTCCTCAGCTAATTCTTGGTAAAGAGGGGGAAGGTGGGAGGGTAGGTTTGACTTTTTTCTGAACAATTAATCTAGTGGTTTTCTGCTTGTTCCCGTAGTTGTGTTAAATTAACTAAACAAGGAGGCCATTAGACTGAGGTGGCTCTAAATGCCATGTCAGTCTATGTAAGCAAACCAAAACCTAAGCCAGTAAATGCCAAGGTTACCAAAACAAAACCTAAGGACAGTCAGTCACAAATAGCCAAGTAGGCCTTAAGCTATAGCCAATCAGTTATTTCCTTACTTTGCACTCAGCTTTCACTGTCTTTCCCCCCAGCTCGTGTGGATGGAGCTCTCCTAACTACTTCTGGATTGGTACTGCCTGATTTGATTTTTGCTGAAATAAACTCTTAAAATGTTTACTATGCCTCAGTTTATCTTTTAACGGAACATAAAAGCAGAAGAGTCAATTTTAATTTTAAATGATTTTTTCTACTTCCATTCTGCAAGACTTCTAAATCACCATATTTTCACTTGCAAACACTTTTGTGAACCTGAGGATACACCCATATGTTCTGCATATGTACTGTCCTCATAGGGTGATTATGAAGAATCAATAAGATAATGTATGCAATTAAATTTAGCATTTAAGAATATAAGACCCTAGGTATATGTAAGTGGTGAAGAAATTGACCCAAACTGAACTTATCTTCTTTACAATCCTGATTCTTCTTTTATATTCCTTATCTCTGTTAATGACATCTTTTAGGTGTGTGTCAAGAGCAGATGATATTTCCTTCTCTGGGCTAGGTATAATTTCAGTTCTTTTAAATTAAACAATGAGAAGAAAATTTCAGAGCAGCAGTAATGGTAGAAAATACTATCCAGGGATTTAATAAGTAAATACGTGGAAAGTGTAAGATAAAATTCTTGCTAACACAATAATCTCTGCCTTATTTCTAGATAATAGAATCAGCCAGAACCATTTTCTCTTTTGAAGCAATCATCTGTCTAGTCATGCCCCAGGAGCCCAACTAATTATTGGGGCAAAAATTGTATGTCCTACTATTCTTCCCTCTTAAAAAATAAAGCTGTGGTAAAACTACTATCAATAACAACAACGATAATGACTTCCATTTTTTAAGTGCTTACTGCTATATACCAGGTGGCATACATGCTTTACTTGCTAAATCTGCAAGATAACTCTTTGAGGCAGCTATTCTGATTCCCTCATACCCTCAGATTAGGATGCAGAGCAGAAAGAGGTTAATTTGATCAATAGCTTCTAAGTGGCAGAGTCTGGATTAGAACAGAGAGCCTGATTCCAGAGTTCTTAAAGAGAGACAAAAACTTGCAGAGTCAGGCTTGTCACAAATCAAATTACTAGATGCATAGGGAACTTGACAGAGTTATCGTATTAAAATGATCCAGTCATGTTATTCCCTCCAGCCACTCAAGATGCCTATTAAAATAGCAGGTTTGGGACTTCCAGGGTGGCGCAGTGGTTAAGAATCCACCTGCCAGTGCAAGGGACACGGGTTTGAGCCCTGGTCCGGGAAGATCCCACATGCCGCGGAGCAACTAAGCCCGTGTGCCACAACTACTGAGGCTGTGTGCCACAACTACTGAGCTGGTGTCCCTAGAGCCCGTTCTCTTGCTGTGCAACAAGAGAAGTCACCGCAGTGAGAAGCCTGTGCATCGCACCGCTCGCTGTAACTGGAGAAAGCCCGGGCGCAGCAACAAAAAACCCAACGCAGCCAAAAATAAATAAATAAATAAATTTATTTTTAAAAAAAAAAAAATTAGCAGGTTCCCAGCCTTATAACAAACCACTGATTCTGATTTCTGGGTTCAAGACCAGGAATCTACATTTTCAGTAAATTTTCCTTATGAATCTTATGCACAGTATACTTTGAGAACTCCAGATCAAGAGGGTCAAGTTTAGACTCCTTATTTTGGCACAAAAAACAGTGCCTTGGGCAGTATCTACCGTGTAATAGATGTACAATAAATACTTGTGGGAAAAAAACCCAAGGAGGCAAGAAGGGGAGGAAGGTGAGGAAGTAGGTTCGGCTACTTAAGTTTTGGATAAAATTAAGGCTTAAGATGGAGATAAGGAAGATAGACTAGATTCTTTACAGAAATCCTGCACATATTAATTCCAACATTCAATCTGTTTTCTGCCTTGTTTTTCTTTCTCCAAAAGATAGTAGCCCTTGAAAAACAAATGCATTGATTAACTAAGTGTAATTTTAACTATTCAACTTTTAAATGCCTTTCATTCTTTTCCTCTTTTTATTATACCTTTCTCTCCTTGCACTGGCATGTGAACTTGTTGTTCTGGTCAAATGAGTCAGTTTAGATGGAAGCACAGATGTATAGGAGCACAGCTTGTGTTGACGTCCTAGTCACACATTCACAAAAGTAGTGGCTGCACATCTGTGTTCCACTTAGCCCACAGAATTTCTAGAATGTTCCTGGAAATTTGACCTGAAAGCTGTTTCAGAAAGTCCGGAACAATTTAAGTCCAAACTTACCCAAGTAAAGAGTGTCCTAATGATATTAAGACTTTATTTATGTTTTTAGAGTAGTATTAGGTTCATAGCAAAATTGAGAGGAAGATATAGAGATTTCCCATATAAACCTTGCCCACACATATGCATAGGCTTTCCCATTATCAGCATTCCCCACTAAAGTGGTACATTTGTTATAATCGATGAACCTATATTGACGCATCATAATCACCCAGAGTCCACAGTTTATCTTAGATAAACCTTTGGTGTTGTACATTCTTTGGGTTTGGGCAAATGTATAATGACATGTATCCATCATTACAGTTTCATACAGAGTAGTTTCACTGCCCTAAAAATCCTCTGTGATCCACCTACTCATCCTTTCCCCACTTTCAACCCATGACAACCACTGATCTTTTTACTGTCTGCACAGTTTTCTTTTCCCAAATATATTTGGGGTCACACAGTATGTAGCCTTTTCGGATTAGCTTCTTTTACTTACTAAGATGCATTTAAGATTCCTCTGCATCTTTTCATGCTTAATAGCTCATCTCTTTGTAATGCTGATTAATAGTCCATTGTCTGGATGCACCACAGTTTATTTATTCATTTACTTACTGAGGAATATCTTGGTTGCTTTCAAACTTTGGCAATTATGGATAAAGCTACTATAAACATCCATGTGCAGGTTTTTCTGTGGGCATAAATTCTCAACTCCTTTGGGTAAAAACCAAGAAGGATGATTGGTGGATCCTGTAGTAAGAGTATGTCTAATTTGTAAGAAATAGCCAAACTGCCTTCTAATGGCTGTACCATTTTGCATTGTCACCCGTGTCAAAAGATAAACTGAGGTATATTAAAATTTTTTAGTTTATTTGAGCAAAAATGGATTCAAACTGGAAGTGGTTAGGAGCACTCTGCTGACAAGAGTCAGGGGAAAGACATTATATAAGAAAGCGTAGAAGCAAAGAAAGGAATATATTTGACTGGCTATAGCTTAAAGCCTAGTTGGCTGTTTGTGATGGGCTGTCCTTAGTAGTTTGATTTCATAGCCTTGAGGCATTTACAGGCTTAGATTTTGGTTTTCTTACATCAGCCACCGTGGCATTAGAGCCATCTCAGTATAATGGCCTCCTTGATTAATTAATTTCACAGAAGGTAAGGTTATCTGTCCAAATCCAGGGATAAAATGCAGCCAAGTCTCAGAAAAAATTGCAGCTGAAAACTATTGACAATAGAATGCTGTAAGAAAACCAAGATTGGTGTTTTCCTTTGCTTTCCCTTTGCATTTCTTCTTCTTTACTGGAAGATCAATCTTATCTGCTACTCAGTCCACATTATGGTCGAAAAGTGATTAGCTCAAATATTCACGTGTTAGTTATAGCTTCAGTCACACATAGAAAATGATTCTCGGTCTTAATTCACATCTCAATTCTGCATTACTCTCATTAGCTGTGGCCAGGAAAGACAATGATGTTATACAGATTTGGCCACTGGGAGCAGTGTATCTGAGGGCAGTGGTTTGCTGGAAGTGGCTTATAATGACTTATGAGAGTCAATTGTGAGATTTTTAGAAATTTTGCAAACTGGTTGTTAAACACAGGGATTATTAAAAATTAGATTACATGAAACTGTAGTTAAGTGAATTATATTAAAAACAAAAGTAATAAATTTCAAAACTCACCACTTTCTAATTCTTTCAACTAAAATTTAATATTATCTATGTTCTTTTTTAAAAATTTAATTTAATTAATTTATTTATACAGCAGGTTCCTTTTTAAATAAATTTATTTATTTATTTATTTACTTTATTTTTGACTGAGTTGGGTCATTGTTGCTGTGCTCGGGCTTCCTCTAGCTGCGGTGGGCTGGGGCTACTCTTCATTGCAGAGCACAGGCTCTAAGCGTGCGGGTTTCAGTACCTGTGGCACACAGGCTTAGTTGCTCCGTGGCATGTGGGATCTTCCCGGATCAGGGATTGAACCCGCAAACCCTGTTTTGGCAGGTGGATTCTTAACCACTGCACCACCAGGGAAGTCCCAACAGCAGGTTCTTATTAGTTATCTGTTTTATACATATTAGTGAATGCATGTCAATGACAATCTCCCAATTCATCCCACCACCACCACCACCCTCTGCCCCCAGCTTTTCCCCTTTGGTGCCAATACGTTTGTTCTCTACTTCTGTGTCTCTATTCCTGCCTTACAAGTCGGTTCATCTGTACCATTTTTCTAGATTCCACATATATGCATTAGTATATATTGGTTTTTCTGACTTACTTCACTCTGTATGACAGTCTATAAGTCCATCCCCGTCTCTACAAATGACCCAACTTTGTTCCTTTTTATGGCTGAGTAATATTCCATTTATATATGTACCAAATCTTCTTTATCCATTCGTCTGTCAGTGGGCACTTAGGTTGCTTCCATGACCTGGCTATTATAAATAGTGCTGCAATGAACATTGGGGTGCATGTGTCTTTTTGAATTATGGTTTTCTCTGAGTATATGCCCAGTAGTGGGATTGCTGGGTCATATGGTAATTCTATTTTTAGTTTTTTAAGGGACATCCGTATTGTTCTCCATAGTGGCTGTATCAATCTACATTCCCACCAAAAGTGCAAGAGGGTCCCCTTTTCTCCGCACCCTCTCCAGCATTTGTTGTTTGTATATTTTCTGATGATGCCTATTCAAATTGGTGTTAGGTGATACCTCATTGTAGGTTTGATTTGCATTTCTCTAATAATTAGTGATGTTGAGCAGCTTTTCATGTGCCTCTTGGCCATCTGCATGTCTTCTTTGGAGAAATGTCTATTTAGATCTTCCGCCCATTTTTTGATTGGGTTGTTTGTTTTTTTGATATTGAGTTGCATGAGCTGTTTATATATTTTGGAGATTAATCCTTTGTCCGTTAATTCATTTGCAAATATTCTCTCCTATTCGGATGGTTGTCTTTTTGTCTTGTTTATAGTTTCCTTTGCTGTGCAAAAGCTTTTAAGTTTCATTCGGTCCCATTTGTTTATTTTTGTTTTTATTTCCATTACTCTAGGAGGTGGATCCAAAAAGATCTTGCTGTGATTTATGTCAAAGAGTGTTCTTCCTATGTTTTCCTCTAAGAGTTTTACAGTGTCTGGTCTTACATTTAGGTCTTTAATCTGTTTTGAGTCTATTTTTGTGTATGGTGTTAGGGAGAGTTCTAATTTCATTCTTTTACATGTAGCTTTCCAGTTTTCCCAGCACCGCTTATTGAAGAGACTGTCTTTTGTCCATTGTATATCCTTGCCTCCTTTGTCATAGACTAGCTGACCATAGGTGCGTGGGTTTATCTCTGGGCTTTCTATCCTGTTCCATTGATCTATATTTCTGTTTTTGTGCCAGTACCATATTGTCTTGATTACTGTAGCTTTGTAGTATAGTCTGAGGTCAGGGAGTCTACTTCCTCTGGCTCTATTTTTTCCCCTCAAGATTGCTTTGGCTATTCAGGATCTTTTGTGTCTCCATATAAATTTTCAGATTTTTTTTGTTCTAGTTCTGTAAAAATTGCCATTGGAAATTTGATAGGGATTGCATTGAAACTGTAGATTGCTTTGGGCAGAATAGTCGTTTTCACAACACTGATTCTTCCATTCCAAGAACATGTTATGTCTCTCCATCTGTTTGTGTCATCTTTGACTTCTTTCATCAATGTCTTATAGTTTTCTGCATACAGGATTTTACCTCCTTAGGTAGGTTTATTCCTAGGTATTTTATTCTTTTTGTTGCAATGGTGAATGGGATTGTTTCCTTAATTTCTCTTTCTGATATTTCATTGTTAGTGTATAGGAATGCAAAAGATTCCTGTGCAGTAATTTTGTATCCTGCAACTTTACCAAATTCATTGATTAGCTCTAGTAGTTTTCTGGTGGCATCTTTAGGATTCTCTATGTATAGTATCATGTCATCTGCAAACAGTGACAGTTTTACTTCTCCTTTTCCAGTTTGTATTCCTTTTATTTCTTTTTCTTCTCTGTTTGCCATGGCTAGGACTTCCAAAACTGTGTTGAATAATAGTGGTGAGAGTGGACATCTTTGTCTTTTTCCTGATCTTAGAGGAAATGTTTTCATTTCTTCACCATTGAGAATGATGTTTGCTGTGGGTTTGTCATATATGGCCTTTATTATGTTGAGGTAGGTTCCCTCTATGCCCACTTTCTGGAGAATTTTTGTCATAGATGGGTGTTGAATTTTGTCAAAAGCTTTTTCTGCATCTATTGAGATGATCATATGGTTTTTCTTCTTCAATTTGTTATTATGGTGTATCACATTGATTGATTTGTATATATTGAAGAAACCTTGCATCCCTGGGATAAATCCCACTTGATCATGGTGTATGATCCTTTTAATGTGTTGTTGGATTCTGTTTGCAAGTATTTTGTTGAGGATTTTTGCATGCATGTTCATCAGTGATATTGGTCTGTAATTTTCTTTTTTTGTAGTATCTTTGTCTGGTTTTGGTATCAGGGTGATGGTGGCCTCATAGAATGGGTTTGGGAGTGTTCCTTCCTCTGCAATTTTTTGGAAGAGTTTGAGAAGGATGGGTGTTGGCTCTTCTCTAAATGTTTGGTAGGATTCGCCTGTGAAGCCATCTGGTCCTGGACTTCTGTTTGTTGGAAGATTTTTAACCACAGTTTCAATTTCATTACTTGTGATTCTCTGTTCATATTTTCTATTTCTTCCTGGTTTAACCTTGGAAGTTTATACCTTTCTACGAATTTGTCCATTTCTTCCAAGTTGTCCCCTTTATTGGCATAGAGTTGCTTGTAGCAGTCTCTTAGGATGCTTTGTATTTCTGTGGTGTCCGTTGTGACTTCTCCTTTTTCATTTCTAATTTTATTGATTTGAGTCCTCTCCCTCTTTTTCTTGATGAGTCTGGCTAATGGTTTATCAATTTTGTTTATCTTCTCAAAGAACCAGCTTTTAGTTTTATTGATCTTTGGTATTTTTTCTTTGTTTCTATTTCATTTACTTCTGTTCCGATCTTCAAGATTTCTTTCTTTCTACTAACTTTGGGTTTTGTTTGTTCTTCTTTCTCTAGTTCCTTTATGTGTAAGGTTAGATAATTTATTTGAGATTTTTCTTGTTTCTTGAGGTAGGATTGTATTGCTATAAACTTCCCTCTTAAAACTGCTTTTGCTGCATCCCATAGGTTTTGGATCATCGTGTTTTTGTTGTCATTTGTTTCTAGGTATTTTTTGATTTCCACTTTGATTTCTTCAGTGATCTCTTAGTTATTTAGTAACATATCGTTTAGCCTCCATGTGTTTGTGTTTTTTACTTTTTTTCCCTGTAATTTATTTCTAATCTCATAGCGTTATTGTCAGAAAAGATGCTTGATATGATTTCAATTTTCTTAAATTTACTGAGGCTTGATTTGTGACCCAAGATGTGATCTATCCTGGAGAATGTTCCATACGCACTTGAGAAAAAAGTGTAATCTGCTGTTTTTGGATGGAATGTCCTATAAATATCAATTAAATCTATCTGGTCTATTGTGTCATTTAAAGCTTCTGTTTCCTTATTAATTTTCTGTCTGGATGATCTGTCCATTGGTGTAAGTGAGGTGTTAAAGTCCCCCACTATTATTGTGTTACTGTCGATTTCCTCTTTTAGAGCTGTTAGCAGTTGCCTTATGTATTGAGGTGCTCCTATGTTGGGTGCATATATATTTGTAATTGTTATATCTTCTTCTTGGAATAATCCCTTGATCATTATGTAGTGTCCTTCCTTATCTCTTGTAACATTCTTTATTTTAAAGTCTATTTTATCTGATTTGAGTATTGCTGCTCCACTTTCTTTTGATTTCCATTTGCATGCAATATCTTTTTCCATCCCCTCACTTTCAGTCTGCATGTGTTTCTAGGTCTGATGTGGGTCTCTTATGGATAGCGTATATATGGGTCTTGTTTTGTATCCATTCAACCAGCCTGTGTCTTTTGGTTGGAGCATTTAATCCATTCACTTTTAAGGTAATTATTGATATGTAAGTTCCTATTACCATTTTTTTAATTGTTTTGGGTTTGTTTTTGTAGGTCCTTTTCTTCTCTTGTGTTTCTCACTTAGAGAAGTTCCTTTAGCATTTGTTGTAGAGCTGGTTTTGGTGGTGCTGAATTCTCTCAGCTTTTGTTTGTCTGTAAAACTTTTGATTTCTCTGTTGAAACTGAATGAGATCCTTGCCGTGTATAGTATCCTTGGTTGTAGGTTCTTCCCTTTCATCACTTTAAATATATCATGCCACTCCCTTCTGGGTTGTAGAGTTTCTGCTGAGAAATCAGCTGTTAACCTTATGGGAGTTCCCTTGTATATTATTTGTTGCTTTTCCCTTGTTGCTTGTAATAATTTTTCTTTGTCTTTAATTTTTGTCAATTTGATTACTATGTGTCTCGGCGTGTTTCTCCTTGGGTTTATCCTGTATGGGACTCTCTGTGCTTCCTGGACTTGGGTGGCTATTTCCTTTCCCATGTTAGGGAAGTTTTCGACTGTAATCCCTTCAAATATTTTCTCAGGTCCTTTCTCTCTCTCTTCTCCTTCTGGGACCCCCTATAATGTGAATGTTGTTGCATTTAATGTTGTCCCAGAGGTCTCTTAGGCTGTCTTCATGTCTTTTCAATCTTTTTTCTTTATTCCCTTCTGCAGCAGTGAATTCCCCCATTCTGTCTTCCAGGTCACTTGTCCATTCTTCTGCCTCAGTTATTCTGCTGTTGACTCCTTGTAGTGTATTTTTCATTTCAGTTATTGTATTGTTCATCTCTGTTTGTTGTTTAATTCTTCTAGGTCTTTGTTGAACATTTCTTGCATCTTGTCTATCTTTGCCTCCATTCTTTTTCAGAGGTCCTGGATTATCTTCACTACCACTATTCTGAATTCTTTTACTGGAAGGTTGCCTATCTCCACTTCATTTAGTTGTTTTTTTGGCGTTTTATCTTGTTCCTTTATCTGGTATATAGTCCTCTGCCTTTTCATTTTGTTTTTGTTTCTGTGAATGTGGTCTTTGTTCCACAGGCTACAGGATTGTAGTTCTTCTTGCTTCTGCTGTCTGCCCTCTGGTGGATGAGGCTATCTAAAAGGCTTGTGCAAGCTTCCTGTTGGGAGGGACTGGTGGTGGGTAGAGCTGGGTGTTGGTCTAGTGGGCAGAGCTCAGTAAAACTTTAATCCGCTTGTCTGCTGATGGGCGTGGCTGAGTTCCCTCCCTGTTGGTTGTTTGGCCTGAGTTGACCCAGCCCTGGAGCCTACAGGGCCTTTGGTGGGGCTAATGGCAGACTCCAGGAGGGCCCACATGAAGGAGTACTTCCCAGAATTTCTGCTGCCAGTGTCCTTGTCCCTGTGGTGAGCCAGAGCCACCCATCACCTTCCCAGGAGCCCCTCCAACACTAGCAGGTAGGTCTGGCTTAGTCTCCTATGGGGTCACTGCTCCTTCCCCCTGGGTCCTTATGAGCACACGTCTTTGTGTGTGCCCTCTAAGAGTGGAGTCTCTGTTTCCCCCAGTCCTGTCGAAGTCCTGCAATCAAATCCCTCTAGCCTTCAAAGTCTGATTCTCTGGGAATTCCTCCACCCGCTGCCGGACCCCCGGGTTGGGAAGCCTGACATGGGACTCAGAACCTTCAGTCCAGTGGGTGGACTTCTGTGGTATAATTTTTCTCCAGTTTTTGAGTCACCCACCCAGCGATTATGGGATTTGATTTTATTGTGATTGTGCCCCTCGTACCGTCTCATTGCGGCTTCTCCTTTGTCTTTGTATGTGGGGTATGTTTTTTGGTGAGTTCCAGTGTCTTCCTGTCATTGATTGTTCAGCAGTTAGTAGTGATTCCAGTGCTCTCACAAGAGGGAGTGAGTGCACGTTCTTCTACTCTGCCATCTTGAGCCAATCCAATATTATCTATGTTCTTGAGGTTACTTACATTTACATCTATTGCATCTGTGTGGTGAAAATACTATATAATTGTGTGTGACTGCACACTTCTCAACTTTGTTCAGTGATATGGTGTCATATTGGTAGCTTGAAATAGGTCATGATAGTATGGAAGTACTTATACCATAGAAATTGTCGAACACTACAAAGACGGTTTTTCCTTCTGGAGTGCTGGTTGTTAAATATCTATCAGCTCACTATCAATTAAAGGAGTCGAAATAGGCTTTTCTCTACTATCTATTACTTCTACTGTACTAGAAGATAGGTTCCTTTAAACTAGCTATAACACAATTAATAACAATACAGTTGCTTCTTCTACAATTTTTAAAATTATTTATTTTTAAAATTGAAGTATAGTTGGTTCAAAAAATAGGATGGCAGTTTTAAGGATAAGTGACTGCTAAGAGATGACTGTGAGTTTGGATAGCTACATAGCAGTTTGGATAGCCATGTTCACAAGTAACCACAGTGAGAACAGCAAGTGTCATGGGACTACAGAGCAGGGAGTGGTTACCAGAGGCAGGCTGGATGATATCTCAAAAAAAAAAAAAAAAAAAAGAAATATACAAATAAATACATAGTTTTCCTTTATATAAGGTGTACACACTTATAGAACATTGATTAAAATTAAATTCTATTAAAGGAAAGTAGAAAGAAAACATTACATCTGGGAAGTATGTTGGACTCCTTGTAAGGAGTAGCCATTTTCCCAATTCACAGCCTTTTAGGTAAGTGCCACAAAAAATAAACAACTGGAAGATAATTTAGGATACAAAAATAGCTCTAATTGTTTCACAAGTTATACTGATCTAATAACAATGCTAACAAATACGTCTCAGAAGTGGGAATTTCTTATTTCCTTCTCCTGCAATCAGTCCATGATTACAGTGAGTTAGCTTTGATTCATTTTTGCCCTTTATGCCACTAACAGCGTACTGTAGTCTTCTGCTCTTGACCCTATGGTTTTTTAAAATTCATGGCCTCCGGCTTCTCTTCCTGTTTCTCTCCACTTCTGCCTACCTTACTATTGTTGTTGTTGTTTTTTAATTGAGACATAATTGACATATAACATTGTATTAGTATTAGGTGTACAACATTATGATTTGATGTATGTATGTATTGTGAAACAATTGTCACATAAAGTTTAGTTAACATCTATCACCACATATAGTTACAAATTTTTTTTCTTGTGATGAAAACTTTTAAACTTTGCTTTCTTAGCAACTTTCAAATATACAGTACAGTATTATTAACAATAGTCACTGTGCTGTACATTACATCCCCATGACTTACTCTTTTTATAACTGGAAGTTTGTACTTTTTGACCCCCTTCACCCATTTTGCCCACTCCACACCCCCCTCCCTACCTCATATCCATGACCTCAGTTTCTTTGGTTTTGGTTTTGGTTCTGGGTTTTGGGTTTCTTTCTTTTTTTTTTTAGATTCCACATATAAGTGAGATCTTGTCGTATTTGTCTTTCTCTGTCTGACTTATTTCACTTAGCATAATGCTCTCAAGGTCCCTACATATTGTTGCCAATGGCAAAATTTCCTTCTTTTTTTATACCACATTTTCTTTATCCATTCATCCATTGATGGATGCTTCAGTTGTTTCCATGTTTTGGCTATTGTAAAAAATGCTGCAATGAACATGGGGGTGCAGATACCTTTTCAAGATAGTGTTTTTGTTTCCTTTGGATAAATACCCAGAGGTGGAATTGCTGGATTATATGGTAGTTCTGTTTTTAATTTTTTCAGGCCCCTCCCTACTCTTCTCTTTTCCATAATGATTGCACCAATTTACATTTCCACCAACAGTGCACCAGGGTTCCCTTTTCTCCGCATCCTCTCTAACACACGCTGTTTCTTGTCTTTTTGATAATAGTTACTCTAACAGATTTGAGGTATCTCATTGTGGTTTTGACCTGCTTTCCCTTGACGATTAGCAATGTTGAGTATTTTTCATGTACCTATTGGCCCTTTGTACATCCTCTTTTGGAAAAATGTCTATTCATTTCCTTTATCTATTTTTAATTGAATCGTTTGAGTTTTTTTGCTATTGACTTTTGTGAGTTTGTAAAATATGTTTTGAATATTAACCCCTTATCAGATAGATGATTCTCTCATTCCATAGTTTACCTTTTCATTTGTTGATGGTTTCCTTTGCTGTTTGATGTAGTCCCATTTGCTTATTTTTGCTTTAGTTGCCAAATCCAAAAAATCATTGCCAAGACCAATGTCAAGAAGCTTACCCCCTATGTTTTCTGCTAGGAGCTTTATGGTTCAGGTCTTATGTTCAAGACTTCAACCTATTTTGAGTTGATTTTTGTGTATTATGTGAGATAGGGATCCAGTTTCATTCTTTTGTATGTGGATATCCAGTTTTCCCAACACCGTATGTCCTTTTCCCCCTTTTTTTTAGGAGTAACAAATATTTATTCAGAAGTGGATAAGTAACACATAGTCTCCTCCATCCGTTAATGCTGCTTCCTCTCCTTTTGAACAGAAGAGCCACAGATGGGGAATGAATTATAGAAGAGAGGGAGTGGAGAGAGAGATAAGGGTCGGCTCACCACCTTCTCTTCCCTGATTTCCACAACATCCTGTAGAGCAGGGGAGGCGAACAGGCTCCACCCTCCAGTGTATCATATGTCTATGCAGCAGACAGCATCCAGATGGCCAGGCAGCTGCAGCTGGGTTCAGTAAAACTCTGTGATAACCAGAGCAGTTCACCATGGGAACAGGAGGGGAGAAGGAAAGGGAAAGCCACTCAGGCAGGATATTTACCACCCCTACTCATAGCAGAGTCTAAGCAGTGATCTGACTGTCCTCAGCACCTGAGAAACCAGGTGCTACTGTCTTGTGGATACTTTCTTGGGCCAAGAAGGGAAAAGCGTAGGAGGAATGTCTTCCAGCTGCTGAAGAGAACTAAGTTTGTACCCATTCAAACAGGGAGAAGGGAACAAAAGCAGCATGCTTTAAAGAACCAGAAAGTAGAGCACCATCAGGCGCATTCCTTGGACTTCTCAGACCTGAAGGACTGAGCTGGTTTCAAACCCTGGGTTCTTCCTGCTTGACAGATTTAACTCTGTAAACATGAGTTTCTAAGTTTTTCTTCTTCACTGGGCTAGCCCTAAGCAGGTCAGAGTGGTACTCAGTGCCTCATGTTCCCTTTACCTTTTTGGCTTGTGCCTTTCACAGCACTTGCTACTGATTTTGTAGAGCTCCCAGAATCCTCCTCAACTTGCTCCAGGTCTGTCAGCCTGGATTCCCATTACAGTCCCCCCAAAAGAGCAGAAGACTAAGAGTGACACTAGAACAACTCTGTCTTGGTATTCAGGGGCTGTCCCTGGGTTCTACAGGATCTATCTCCAAATACAGTCACATTGGGAGTTTGGGCTTCAACATAAGGGTCCTGGGGAGACACAATTCAGTCCAGAGTACTACCCTAAGCCAGGATGAGCAAATGAAGGTTGGAGTTACTAGAGCCCAGTTAGGATAACTGTACAGATAGTGTTGACTGCTAGGAACTGGGGCCATGGATAGAAGGACAGAGCCAACCTCTGGTAACCCTGCATGGAGGTAGTCACAAAAATAAATGTTTCAACACTTACTCTACTCTCAGGTCTTCTGTTTGTGCCTTCCGTCGACTGCACTCAAACAAAACCAAGGAAGGGAGCCAACTGGCCAGTCTCTATGGATCAGCTTTCTAAGGTACAGAGCAGGATAGAGTGTATGAAAAAATGGATCAGGGCAGCCAGAGAGATCCAGCACACCCCTGTACCAAGATGCTACCAAGTAAAGAGAAGAGGAAAAGAAGGAAAACCCTGAAAGCTTAAGCGTTTACTCAAAAGAAATTTACCTCCTCAGTAAAATAAATGTAACAATAAGGTCTCATGGGGGTGTTAGATGGATTAAGGGAAGTAAAACACAGACAGAGTTCAGAGCAGACTCCGTATAGTCAGTACTCAGTAAACGTCAGCTATCAACGTTGTTAAAAAGTAAGCAGAACAACTTTGAAATTCTAGAATTCTTTAAATATCCCAGGATTAGATACTCTTTTAAAAAGCCGAGCAATTCTATTCTTTTTTGGAAGTACTTATATTTTGAAAATTTAATTCCTATTAAAAGGCTTAAACCAATAGAATTTCTGTTAAAGAATGCAAGGCTGCCTACTGTGGTACACATTAAAAACTAAATGAGGGACTTCCCTGGTGGTCCAGTGGTTAAGACTCCATGCTTCCAATGCAGGGGGCACGGGTTTGATCCCTGGTCAAGGAACTAAGATCCCACATGCGGCACAGTGCGGCCAAAAAAAAAAAAAAAAAAAAAAAAAACTAAATGAAAACTTGACATTAACCTCTTAGTGTAGAAGAACAGTTTCAGGTACCTGGTTTCAAATCAAAAGATTAATACATTTCCAAATTCAAAAATACCCTGTAATATTTAAACAGGCCTATTTTTATTGATTTTTAAATTAAAAATATAATTGCTGTTAGGATAAATGTTTATTGAATCTAACTCAGAAGCTGGTTGTGAAGTTTAAATGGGATAAGATATGTGAAAAAGAAGTTCTCAGTAAATGTGCTAGTCAAATGTTAGTTATTTTAAGACTACATAATATACTAAATTGTGCAGGCAGCAGTTCAGTGCTATATCAAGGACTCTGCTGCATTATACTCAATAGTTCAGCAATGTTTACTGTGGTATATTTAACGTAACCTTTCCTCATGTTTGGGAAGTTCTGGAAGAGCTTCAGGCAAGTCCAGTACCAGAAAGCACCAAGTCCTTACTAGGAACCAAACACGAATTCAGTCAGACTCCAGAAGGTGGTGCAAAATACATATTTAAATATTTTAAATGATTCCTATCGGGGTATCTTTAAGTCTTTATAAACCTATTTCAAGTGGGTTCAGGAAGTTCCCTTCTCTAAGGCTTTCCTTCAGACTCTCTTTTCTAGGCTTCTGCTCTCCTCCTCAGGATTTTGAGTGCTTTGGCCTCTTTTTTCTCCTGTCAGCCCAGAGAGACCCACTTGCCCTTAAAAGGCCTAGGTCCTTCACGAATGTTTTTTTCAGAGTGGAGCAGCTACAGTACAAACAACTCCTCTCCTTTTTTTTTTCTACTTTAGTTTTTTCCCAGCTCTATTGAGGTATCATTGACAAATAAAAATTGTATATGTTTAAGATCTAAAATGTACTTTAGAAATACCAAGTATTTGTATTTGTACGTGTATTTGTACATGTACAAAGTACATGTACTTTGTGAAATGATTCCCACAATCAAGTTAATATACACATCCGTCACTTCACATAGTTATAATTACCTTTCTTTTTTTTCCTTTGGTGTGGTGAGAACATTTAAGATCTACTCTCTAAGCAATGGCAAGCATGGATACAATACAGTACTGTTTACTATAGTCACCGTGCTGTACGTTAGATCCTAGCATTTAGTCATCTTAAAGCTGAAAGTCTGTAGCTCTCTTAATAATGTATTCCGTTATTATGTTAAACTTCTTGATGTGCTATTTTATAAAAACACCTCATCCTTACAAGGCATGGGTGAAGATGGGAAAATATAGTGTCAGGAGCAGCAAATCAGGCCCTAGCACATTAGCTCACATAGCAGCTTACAGAGGCACTCAGGCAGGCAGTAAATAGAAGAGAGGCTGGGCTGTGAAGGCAAGCTAGGCTTTATGCATCTGGAGATCCAGATAACCATTTCAGTAAAGGATACGAGTCCTATCTTGTGCTCTCCTCTCACCTACACACACTTGGTTAGGAATAGGAAATGCTGTCAAGTCTGCACCAAGCTAGAATGAGCAGAAACAAGGACTCTAGTGGAGAAGGCCAAGAGACAAAGGAGGCTCAGTTTCTCTACAGCTTTGAGCAACTATTTTAAACACAATTGCATAATGCAACAAGTTCCATTTAAAAATTTGCCTAAAATTCTCATGTGTAATTTTTTTAAATGAAATATTTCAGACACTGATGACAATAATGTAATCCTCATGTGCTCACTAATGTTATTGCTTTGCCATATATTTCAGGTCTTTCTTGTCTTTAAATAAATAAAGCATATCTGATGAGCATTTAATCCTCCTTGTACCCCTTCTCAGTTCTATTCCTTCCTCCCTTCCTAGAAATAAACACTGTTTTGAAGATTACTTCTGGTCTATAATTTTGTATTTTTCATGCATATATTTATTTCTATAAAAGAATACATAGTATTTTTTGTGTGTGTTTTTAACATTTAAACAATATTACCATAGCAATCTGAAAGCTCCTTTTTCACTTACCATTATGTGTTTGAAATCTAACCATGTTGGTACATGTAGCTCTTGTTCATTTTTAATGCTGTATCATGTAACTGTATTTGAATATAACAAATTATCTCTACATTTAATTCTGTATTCCATGCCTAGGTATGATTATATCATACTTTATTGATTTATTGATCTATCTGTCTTACTTTAATAAGTACCACATTGTCTTGATTACTATGGCTTTATGATAAGTCTTGAAATCAGGTAATGCTGATGCTCCAAAATTGTTGTTTTCCAAAATTGTTTTGACTATTCTAGGTCCTTTTCATTTCCCTACAAATTTAAATTCACCTTGTCAATTTCTTTTGAGAAAATCCATTGGGATTTTGAATGAGATTGCTTTGAATCTATAGATCAATTCAGGGAGAATTGACATCAGTATTGAGTCCTTCAATGCATGATGAGTATTTTTTCATTTTTTTAGGTCTTCTTTAATTTCTGTCAACACTGTTTTATAGTTTTCAGTATTGCTAAGTATTTTGTTTTTAATGCTATTGTAAATGTTTTTAAATTTCATTTTCCAATTGTTTGTTGCTATATTTAGAAATATAATTGATTTTTACATATGACATTGTGTATTACTTATCTAGTGCCATGAAACAGCACACTCCCAAGTTTAGTGGCTTAAAAATAACCTTTATTATCTTTTGCCATTTTGGTGGGTCAGGTATTTCAGAACCACTCAGCTGGGCAGTTCTGGCTCATGAAGTTGAAGTCAGATTAAGGCTGCAGTCATATGAAGGCTTATCACCTTGAACTTGTGTAGATTGTATGTTTATGCTTTATAGGAACAACCCAAGTTTTTAAATCCTTTCTAATATGCAAGATGCAACTTCCACATTTTGTTTCCCCCGTGGGTCTTCCTGGGCCTTGGTTTTAGTCTTTGTCTGAGTAGGTCATGATTAGACTTTACTTTAGGCTAAAGTCCTTATTCTTATGGTGTGGCCTTTCTGGTGTCTCAGGTGGATACCTGGGGTATTAGGAGGTATGAATGAGATTTCTACCGCAGAAGGGCTAGATCTCCAAAGTTCCCTCCCACTGCTCCTCCTCTAGCTTTGCTTGTCCCCTAGTATCTCTGTTCCGATATTAACCCAATAGTAAATGAAATCTGGTAATCAATCCTATCATGGTTCTTCTCTCCATATGTATAGCTCTGGGCACTTTACTGCTATCTAAATTCTGTTAATTTCAATTCACAATTCATTACCATCAGTTTAAAAGGAACTTCCCCCTTTAGAAGCTGTATTGTATTTTTTAAATAATATTTTGATGATCCCTGAGATCTAAAGAGAAGTTTTGGCTGTATGTTTTTAGTTTACTGATCTTTACTCAGGAAATCATATGTATCCATAGATAGCTAAGCCAAAAATCTATTTAGAGTCACTTGGTGCTACATTTTCTGATTAAGTTCACCAACAACAATTGATAAAACAATCCATCATCCCTGAACAACAGAAATGATAAAAATAACAGTAGTTCCAGCTTATTGAGCATTTAACTGCCCTTTTCTAACCATTTTAAACATTACAGCAACTCTGAAAATGATTTCTAAGTTTTCATTCATAAAGACACTAAAGATTAGAGGTTAATTTCTCCTAGATCGCATGCTAGTGAATGGCAGAGCCAGAATTTGTACCAGCTTATTATGACTGCAAAATCTGTGCTTTTAATACGTACACAATAGTTTACTTGAATGTTCAACAAATCTAGAGTTCAGTCCTTTATAACCCCTATAACTTTTCCTTTTTATTAACATGACTGAAATGAAAACTGCATTTTTTAAAGAGTTGTACCCTTGTTCTCACATAAACTTTTTTTTTTTATTTTTAAAATTTTTATTTTATATTGTATAGTTGATTAACAATGTTGTGTTAGTTTCAGGTGTAAAGCAAAATGACTCAGCTATACACATACATGTATCTATTCTTTTTAAAATTCTTTTCCCATTTAGGTTATTACAGAGTATTGAGCAGAGTTCCCTGTGCCACACAGTAGGTCCTTGTTGTCAATGATCACATAACCTTATTTTAATAGCAAATATTTAAATATAGAATTCTAATTACATTAAAGATTATTTTCAATTACTTCTTAGTTCTGATAGGATAAATATGGATTAGGGAAAATGGCATTTTGATATCACCTTAACTTTCTTGGCTGGTTTCTCTTGCTTTGCCTTTCTTTAAAATTATTAAAGAAAATCTAAAATATTAAAAAAAAAAAGGTAGAGAGGAGAGTATGTTTTTCTACGAATGTATACATATCTGCAGCTCATGAGCTGATCTGTATGATGCCACCCAAACCCCCTTGCCCTATACAAGTTTATTTTGAAATAAATCTCAGATAACATGTCATTTCATCTACAGATATTTTAGTATATATCATGAAATTATGAGAACTATTTTTTAAACATAACTTATTAAACTAAAAATATTAATAGCAATTCTTTCAAGATCATCATTCACTCAATATTGTTTGCTGATATGTCTATGTGTATGACTCTGTGTGTGTGTGTGTTTATGCAAGTGTATTCACGTATTCAAATCAATATCTAAATAAGATCCATGGCATTAGTTTCCTGGGCTGCTGTAACAAAGTACCAGAAACTGGGTGGCTTAAAACAACAGAAATTTATTGTCTCACAGTTCTGGAGGCTAGAAGTCTGAAATCAAGATGTCACTAGGGCCGTACTCCCTCAGAAATATGCAGGGGAGAGTCTTTATTTGCTTCTCGTAGCTTCTGGTTTTTGCCTGTAACCCTTGGGATTCCTTAGCTGTGTCACTCCAACCTCTGCCTCCATTTGTCACATGGCCAAATTTTCCTGGTGTACTTCTGTCTCTGTGTCTCTTTTCCTCTCTTATAAGGACACCAGTCATTGGATTAAGGGCCCACCTTACTCCAGTATACCCGTATCTTAATTAGTTACATATGAAACAAGCCTGTATCCAAATAAGGTTGCAATCTGAGGTACTGCAGGTTATGTCTTCAACATATTATTTGGGGGAACACAATTCAACCCATAACATCCACGTACTACAATTGGTTTACATTTTTTATATTTCCTGTAAGTTTATTTTAGTGTATAGATTACTTACTCCTCTCTCTTTCTTTCCTCCTTCATTGCAACTTATTTTTGAAGACATCTGCTTGTTTGTCCTGTAGAGTTTCCTACTGTCTGGATTTTGCTAATAGTATTTGTGGGGGATAGCTTAACACAGTCACCTGTGCTTTGTCTGTGTCCCAGAGCACGATTTCTCAGCACAAGCACTGTTGGCATTTGGGTCAGATAGTTCTCTGTTAAAATGGGAGGCTTTCCTGTGCCTTACAGGATGTTTAAAACCATCCCTGGCCTCCATTCATTATATTCTAGCAGCACACTCTCTGTTGTGGCAACCACATAGTTCTCCAAATATTGCCAAATGTCCCCTGTGGGCAGAATCACCCCCCTGCTGGAGAACCACTGACAAAAGTCTTGATGAGATCCAGGTTTAGTTTTTTGGCAAGATTGCTTCATAGACAGAATTAGGTACTTCCATCAGGAGGCACATAACATCTGATTGTCTTTCTGTTACACAAATTAGCAGCCATTAATAACCATTGTCTTGATCTGTTTATTTCATTAATGGTTATAAAATGGTGATGTCCTACTTCTATCATTGCTTTGCCCTGGCCACATAGTAGCTGGAATACTTCCCTGAAGAGAAACTTCCCTTCATCCACTATTTGTTTGGTAACCCTGAGATACAGTTCTAATTGGAAAGACAGGATAAATGATGATTTCTCTTTACCAGTTTTCAAAATAATGAACTGGTTCCCTAGCAC